>NC_053025.1:591174936-591442851 GCF_003073215.2 Triticum urartu
CGTCTCGGGCGGCGTTGAGGTCGGGGGTGGGGCCGGCGTTGAATCTGGGGTCGGGGGCGGAGTGGGGAGAGCGTGCGGCGGCCGAGGGGCGGCGGCGGTGAGGCTGAGGGCGGCCTCGGGCGGCAGCGGTGAGGCTGAGGGCGGCCTCGGGCGGCGGCGGTGAGGAGACGGCGGCGAGGGCGAGGGACGATTTGGGGAAGAATTGGTGGACGGGGGGCGGGGTGGGGGGAAACCACTGTTTAAGTGAAACGTAACGGCAGCGCGTTTCCGGAAACGCGCTATAGCTAAGTTAGCTATAGCGCGTTTACTGAAACCCGCTACTGCTATTCCTTTCTCCTTTTTCCCTTTTTTCTTTTATTTTTCTTTACATTTTATTTTTTCCCTTTCTCCTTTTTCTATTTCTTTCATTTTCATTTACTTTTCTACTTGTTTTTCACTTTATTTTATTTTCGTTAGCAGCAGCGCTTTACACGTAAACGCGCTGCAGTTAAGGAGATTAGCAGTAGCGCTGGGCCATTATACGCGCTACTGCTAGGTTGGGCTAGCCATGTGCGCCCAGTTCAAACGTAGCAGCAACGCTTTTCACTAGTACGCGCTACTGCTAAAGTCATAGCAGTAGCGCGCTTTATTTACATGCGCTGCTACTAAGTAGAAGCAGCGCTTGATTTTGTACAGCGCTACTAGTAAAATTCTGTGTATAGGCTTTTCCCTAGTAGTGAACGGCCGTCGTGCTTCTTCAACCTTTGGTCTTCTTGCTCCAGCCGCCCAAAGCAGCGCTGGTCGTGCCGCCTGCTCCTGCCTCCCGTGGCCGGCTGTGCTTCCGCGGAGGCCTCACCGCCCCCTACTACTCCCACCGCTGGCCAGGCCATCCCTCCACTCACCCAAACCCCATGTTATTCTGCGGCGACGGTAGCCTCACACCGCAGCCGAACCAGTGCACCCTTGTACTCCTCTCCGCGTGGGTATCCACTGCCGCATTTTCCCCAGCTCCGCATCATCCCCTTCCTAGGCCTCACCGTCGTCCACCGCCAAGGTGCTCTCAGCGCGACGTGGTCACTGTGGTCAACGACCGACTTCCAACGGAAGAGTACTGTACATGGAGAGGTTGACAGCTGGGTCCACGGCAGCCGCATGGAAGTGCCTCCTTATTACGCGCAAAATAATTATTCCTCCACCTGACAGCGGGGACCCACCAGACGGGCCACCGTATTTCATGAAAAAAAACGTTTCCCCCCTGACTGCTGGGACCCACTAGCTACATCTTCACACGCAAGGAAGTGCGTCCGGGCAAAAAAAAATTGATTCGCCCCCCTGACTGCTGTGACCCACCAGCTACATCTTCGCACGCAAGGAAGTGCCTGACAATCGAGACCCACCCGGTCGAAGCATATGTAGCGTTGTCATTCTAGTCACGAACGTGTACGTACATATTGGTCCATGTAGAGGCGCGCACGTAGCATGTACACGTACGTCCAGCGGCCAGTGTGCAAGAAAGAAAATACGGCCACGTACGTACATACGGGCGGGGTCTTGAATGCCTACTCGCGCATACGTACGGCCAGGGCTCGTGGGCCTGGGTTAGCGCCGCGGCGGCGTGGGCAGGAGCCGACGAGGAACCGGCGTGGCCGGAGATGCCGGCGGGAAAGGTGGCGGTGGAAACGGCCTTTGTGCCGTCATCGGAGGGGGAGCGCAGCCATGGTGGACATGTCGACGTGATGGACCTCGACCGGGAGGTCGTGGTCGTTGGGGACGGTGTCCCGCCACGGACCGACGTGGTCGAGTGGGCGGGAGCCGGCGGAGGCGCCGTCTTGGGGGAGGCATCGCGGACGGCGTCGGTGGGGATGGCCCGGGCGCCGGCGAGCGAGACGCCGCTAGTTGTGGAGCCGCGGGCCAGTCGGCCCACGGAACCGGCGTCGGAACACACCCTGGTGCTTAAGCCCGGGGGCCGCCGGGCTGCCGGGTCGCAGTCGGCGCGGAGCGGGACTGGGGAGGTCTTCTTTGGGGCCCCGACCCAGGAGGAGGCGGCGATGAACGCCGTGACCCGGCGCCTGCGAGGGCGGGCGGACCGGATCCAGGCCTTTGCACAGGCGGAGGTCGAGGCAACGCAGGAGATGGAGTGTGACGTGCTTGTAAGTTCCTTTTGTGTTCTTCTTTTCCTTTTATTGCCTTTACTTCGTGGTGGCGCGTCAGCGCACCCACTGGGTGTAGCCCCCGAGATACGGGCCAACTGCGCAGCAGTTGTTTCGAATCTTATCTTGATGTCTTGTATTGATCACTTCTTTTTGCAGCAACTGGACGCCTACCGGGTTAGCGTCTTCAACCGGCTCCTTGAGACGCATCGTCGTTTCAAGGAGCGGCTTGCCGCCAAGGAGGAGGAGCCCCGCGCCACGGCAGGTACTTGTTTTGCACGCTCTTTTATACTGGGGGCGCGCTAGCGCACCCACTGGGTGTAGCCCCCGAGATTCGGGCCAACTGCATAGCAGTTGGGTCGAATCTTAAGTAGTACTTTGTTTTTGAGCTTCTTTTCTACAGCCAGGTGTTGTCCTAGAGGACGCGGCTGGTCCGGGCCGGCTTCCACTACGACCGGCTCGTTGCTGACGCTGGTCGGCTTGGAGCCGAGGTGGAGCGGGCGAGGGCGGAGGCGACG
The DNA here is from genome assembly GCF_003073215.2 of Triticum urartu. NCBI lineage: Eukaryota > Viridiplantae > Streptophyta > Magnoliopsida > Poales > Poaceae > Triticum > Triticum urartu. The sequence goes on from NC_053025.1 coordinate 591,177,584, forward strand.
GGAGCCCACCGGGCGCTTGACGAAGCCAGCCGGCTGCAGGAGCGGCTGGAGGGCGACAAGGGCCGCCAAGGTCGTGGAGGCGCAGGAGGCCCTTGCCGAGGCGGACCAGCAACGCGGCCAGCTGGTCGATCACAAGGGGAACCTCCAGGCCGAGGTGGAGTGCCTGAAGGCGCTGGTGTCCGCGGTGGAGGAGACCCGGCAGGCGGAGGCCCGGCGCCGCGAGGAGGCCGGGAAGGCGGCCGAGGACAAGGACGCCGATCTGAAGGCAGCCCTTGCCAAGGTCGCCGAGCTGGAGAAGGCGCTCCAGGATCATGACCGCACCATCGCCTGAGAGCGGCGCGGTACGTTGCTCGAAGCGCAGCACCTGGAAGAGTCCTTCTCCAGTAAGTGCTTTCCTTCGGTTTTGTCGTTACCGGGTTGGGACTCCAACTTTTCTTCCTTAGTCGCTTTCTTTTGACTTGCTTTTCTCTTTACAGGGGCCTTTCCGGAGACCCGCTAGCTGGCGGAGGAGGCAATCCGCTTTCAGCGTGACCCAGAAGGAGTCGTCAGCTCCGGGACTGACCCGCAGGTGGCCTGGACCTTCCCAGAGATCATGGCCACCACTGAGGCCCGTCTGCGAGTCCTGGGTGAGAAGATGGGGCGGCTTTCTGAGGCCGGCGCGGCAATGACGAGGGCCCTCTGGCCGGGCGCCGTCGTGCCGAGCAGCTTCATGCGACTGGCGAGGTGGTTGGAGGCGGGCCTGGACCGTCTTCATTAGTGGCGGGTTTCTACCGCCCGAGCTGGTGCTAAGATGGCCCTTAGGTTCGCGCTGTCCTGGTACCCGGACCTGGAGCTGGACACGTTGATGGGCCAGCGGGCTGGCTTGGAGAGCCAGCTGCAGGCGGAGGCCAGACGGATCACCGCCCGGGCCAGCTACATCGCAAGGTTCGCCTTCCACGATGACTTTCGGCCGGAGCGGGCGGAGAATGGCAGAGTCGTGCCCGCTGAGGACTACGGCCTTCTTCTGGGTGACCTGGAGGGCAGCTCTGAGGAGACGGGAATCTATCATGACGCGGACGCCGGAGAGGACGATGCCGGCACCTCGGCGGATCTGGAGGCTGCGCGATCCGGCGGCGGAGATGCCTGATTTTACTTTGTAATAATTTCTGTTAGGTAGCAGGTCCACCCACCCACTGGGGGTTGACTTGGGTGTAATGAACTCTTGCCTTGGGCCTGTTTATTAATTTACGATGTATGAGCCTTGTGAATGTTTGTGCCTTTGCTTTTTCGTTTTTTTGAGTCGTTTTCCTACATTCTTTCCTCTTGGGCTTCTCCCACACGAATCTGACGGCCGAGGCTTCGGCCCGTGACAAAGGGTTCGGCGTTTTGAGGGGAGCATGTAGTACTTAGGCTTTCATAACATTGAGCGTGAGTGAAAACACCCACTGGGCCGGCTGGCGGCAACCCGGCGAAGCCGGGTTGGCATGCGGTCATTCGCTTGGCGGCTTGGAGTGGCGGGGGCCGGGTCGAGCGGCCCGGCAGCATGCGAGAAAACTCATGGATGCCAGCGCTCTTTCTCTTTGTCTTTGAAGCTTTTTTCTCGCGACTTCTCCTCCTTTGGGTCCCCCCCCCCCGCGCGAGTCTGACGGCCGAGGCTCCGGTCCATGACAAGGGGTTCGGCCTTTGGGAGGAACAGCGATATTTAGCCTTTCGGAATGTTGAGCGTAAGCGAAACACCCACTAGGCCGGCTGGCGGCAATCCGGTGGGGCCGGGTTGGCGAGCAGCCGGTTGTGCGGCGACTTTTAAAGTGGTGGGGCCGGGTTGGACGACCCAGCGGTTCTTGACTTAGTGCTCAAGGCGCGCCGGTGCTCTGGTCTCATGTGCTTGCTAGCCAACAGCCGAAGCCGGTTCTGCGGCTTAGGGCGAAGTGAGAAGCCACGGCGGTCCAACACGTCAGGAGTTGCTAAGGGAATCGGCCGCTGGCCAAGCCGGCCAGCCCCCGAGCCCCCCCCCCCCCCGGTCGAGCGAGCCGATCCGGTGGCCGCGTTGGCTTACAAGGAAAGTAATGCGCAAAATGTAGGGGACATAATAGCTTGGTCGCGAAAAAGGGCTGCCCCAAGCGTTGTTCGGGGGTCCCATAGTTCCCAGATGGTTACAAAAGGCAGTGATACATACGTGCATACGGCTAACTGTAAAACAGGCGGAGGAGCTCCGCATTCCATGGGCGGGTTGTTTCTTCGCCGGTGGTGTCCCTATTGCGCTTGTTTGACCTGTGGGCGTCGATGAGGTAGTATGCGTTGCGATCGCACAAGGCCTTGCCTACGATGAAGGGACCCTCCCATGGGGAGGACATCTTGTGCTGGCTGGCCTGCTGCTGGACGAGGCAGAGAATGAGGTCTCCCTCCCGAAAGGCGAGGGGCTTGATTTTCTTGTTGTGGTAGTGCATCAGGCCTTGCTGGTAGATGGCCGAGCGACTGAGCGCTAGTAGGCATTCTGCTTCGAGCAGGTCAACACCATCCTCGCGAGCTTCTTTAGCTTCGGCTTCCATGCACATCGTGACGCACGGCGAGTCGAACTCGACGTCGGTCGGAATGACTGCTTCTGCTCCGTAGACGAGGAAGAACGAGATGAACCCAGTCGACCGGTTTGGCATGGTGCGGAGACTCCAGAGGAAGGCCGGCAACTCGTCGAGCTAGCTGGCGGGGGAACGGACGAGTGGCTCGACGAGCCACGGCTTGATGCCAGATAGGATGAGGCCGTTGGCCCGCTCGACCTGGCCGTTGGACTGCGGATGTGCAACGGAAGCCAGGTCGAGACGGATGCCAGAGACGGACAAGTACTGCGCGAGCGCGCCCTTGGCGAAGTTGGTGCCGTTGTCCGTGATGATGCTGTTCGGACACCATGGCGAAGATTACCACTATTTCGGGCTCTGGGTCGGCGGCCCCTGGGACGGGTTCAGCGCCAGCCCCCGGGCCAGGTTGAGGCGCGGTCAGGTTGGATGGAGCAGTCCCCGTGCTGGGTTGAGGCGCGACCGGGTTGGATGGAGCAGTCCCCGGGCCGCGTTGAGGCACGGCCGAGTCGGTTGGAGCACTCCCCGGGCCAAGTTGAGGCGTGGCCGGGTCGGTTGGGGCAGTTCCCGGGCCGGGTTGAGGCGCGGCCTGGTCGGTCGGCACATGGATGGACTCGGAGTCCGGAGACGGCTTGACGGACGGCTTGTGCAGATGCTCGAGGGAGACGTCGGATTGGATGGACTGCCGAGACGAGGCGATCTTGGCAAGCATGTCAACCTCCTCGTTCTCCACGCGCGGGACGTGGAGGAACACACAGCCCTCGAAGAACCCGGACAGCTTCTGGATGAGGAAGCGGTAGCTCGCCATGTTAGAGTCGTGCGCGTCGCACTCGCCTCAGCACTACTGCACCACCAGATTTGAGTCGCCGAAGCACAGGATGCGTTGGATGCCGAGTTCCTTGGCAAGCCGGAGGCCATGCACAAGGGCTTCGTACTCGGTGACGTTGTTGGAGGCGGCGAAGTGGATCTGTAGTGCGTACTTGAGCCGGTCGCCCTTGGGGGAGGACAGCACTATGCCGACTCCCAGGTCGAGCCGCATCTTTGAGCCATTGAAGTGTATGCGCCAGTGCGTCGAGTCCGGAGCTGGTGCTAGGTACTGGGTCTCGATCCAGTCGACGAGGAAGTTGGCCAAAGCTTGGGACTTGATTGCGGTGTGGGGCTCGTAGAGGATGGTATGGCCAGCTAGCTCGAACGCCCACTTGGCGACCCGGCCAGAGGCATCCCGGCACCTGATGATGTCACCGAGAGGGCCCGTGCTGACCACGGTGATGACATGCTCTTGGAAGTACTGCTTCAGTTTCTTTGCGGTGAATTACACGCCGTAACACATCTTCTGGTAGTGTGGGTAGTTCTGCTTTGAGGTGGAGAGCACCTCGCTCAGGTAGTAGACGGGACCCTGGACGGCTTGGACCCTATCCCTCTCTGGTCGCTCGACCACCATCATCGTGCTGACCGACCGCGAGGTCGCGGCGATATAGAGCAACAGCGGCTCCTTCTCGGCCGGTGCGGCCAGGACTGGTTAGGTCGAGAGCATGCGCTTGAGGTCCCGGAAGGCTTCGTCCACCTGGTCTTTCCATTCAAATGGCGTCGTCTTCTTCATTGGCTGATATAGGTGCAAGGCCGTCTCGCCCAGCCGACTAAGAAACCGGCTGACCGAGGCCAAGCAGCCGGTGAACTTCTGGACATCGTGCAGCCGGGCCGGCTTGTGCATGCGCTGATGGCCTTGATTTTCTCCGGGTCCGCCTCAATGCCGCGCTCTGAGATGAGGAAACTGAGTAGCTTTCTGGCCGGGACGCTGAAAACGCATTTCTTCGGGTTGAGCTTGACCTTGTACTCACGCAGGTTGGTGAAGGTCTCCTTCAGATCGTCGAGGAGCGTGAGGTGCTGCTTGGTCTTCACCATGATATCGTCCACGTAGACGTGGATATTGCGGCCGAGTTGCGACAGCAGGAACTTCTGCATGCAGCGCTGGAAAGTGGCATCGGCGTTCTTCAAGCCGAACAACAAGGTGATGTAGCAATACGCCCCAAAGGGCATGATGAAGGACGTCTTCAGGGTGTCAGCCGGGTCCAGCTTGATCTGATGATAGCCGGAGTAAGTATCCAGGAAACACAGGAGCTCGCACCCGGTGGTGGAGTCGATGACTTGGTCGATCCGCGGGAGGGCGAACGGGTCTTTGGGGAGGCCTCATTCAGGCTGGTGTAGTCGATACACATGCGCCACATGTTGTTCTTCTTCAAAACGAGGACCCAGTTGGCCAGCCACTCGGGGTGAAATACTTCCATGATGAAGCCGGCCGCCAAAAGCTTGGCAACCTCTTCACCAATGGTCCTTCTCTTCTCTTCGGAAAAACGACGTAGGGGTTGACAGACGGGCTTGGCGTCCTTGCGGACGTGAAGTTTGTGCTCGACGTACTTCCTTGGGATACCCGGCATGTCCTTTGGGGTCCATGCAAAGATATCCCAATTCTCACGGAGGAAGTCGACAAGCTCGCCTCCCTATTTGCTGTCGAGGCGGGTGCCTACGACAATGTACTTGCTGCAGTCGGGGTCTTCCGGGTTCAGCTTCACCTTCTTGGTCTCCTTGGTGGGCTTGAACGAGGCCTCGTCGGTCGGGTCCTTGGCCAGGATGGGTGCGGCCGACGTCTCTTGGGCCAGGGTGACGATCCGGTCGAGCTAGCCGCTCCTCGGCTACGACCAGCGACTCGGCCAGCTGGGCGCCGTCTCGGGCTCACTCCATGGACTTGCGGTAGTCGCCAGAGATGGTGATGAGGTCCTTCGGACCCGGCATCTTTATCTTCAGATAGGCGTAGTGGGGGACCACCATGAACATGGCGAGCGCGGGCCAGCCCAGCAGCGCATGATACGTGCTGGATAGGTCCACCACCTTGAACCAGATCGGCTCGCGTCGAAAGTGGCTGCTGTCGCCGAATAGGACGTCGAGCCGGATCCGGCCGATCGGGGAGCAGGAGAGGCCAGGAACGATGTCGTGGAAAACCGTCCGGGTCGGCTCCAAGTCCTTGGCCTCGAGGCCAAGCTTGGTCATGGTGTCGCGGTAGAGGATGTTGATGTTGCTGCCGCAGTCAATAAGCACCCGGGAGAACTTGCACGTGTGCCGAGGCGCAACAATCGTGGGGTTGAGGACGAGGGCGTAACCACCTGGGTTCGGCTTGACGGCCGGGTGGTCCTGCCGAGTCCAGGTGACCGGGCGCTCCAACCAATGCATGTACTCCGTCTTGGCTGGGATGACGGTGTTCACCTCCTGCCGAAGGAGGCGCTCACTATGCTTGTCATCACCGAGGCTGGTGAAGACGACTTACGTTGCGTTTTAGGCCGGGTAGGCATCATCGCGCATCGCACCGCCGGCCGGGGGCCATGGTGGAGGCGGAGGCGGCTACCCCGCTCCCGGAGCCGGGGCCGGAGGAGGCGGGACGTCGCCCCTCATGATGCACTTGGTGATGGCGCACTGCCAAAGCGTTTGCGTGGATGGCCTTGTGCCGCTGTGGTGCTTGCAGGGAGCATCAAGCATCTTCTCGAAAATCATGGCGGGTTGCCATGTTGTCTTGCCAGTCTGTCGCCGCTTGGCGGCCGGGTCGGTCACGGGTGCTTGCTCGGCGGCCGCGACGAGCCGGTTGTCGTAGCGCTGAGCCGGCAGATCGGCCTTGCGCTTGTTGTTCTGCTGGTTGTGCTGCTGCCGGCTTCCTTCGCCGGCCGGCTTCGGAGGGGGGGAACGGCTTTGCTTTGCTGGCCTCATCCAGCGCCACCTGGATCTTCATGGTGGAGTCGGTGGTGGCGTACTTGTCCGCCGTCACCTTGAGCGCGACCATGGTGGCCGGCTCGGAGCGCAAGAGCTTGTGCTTGAGGAGGGTGTCGTCTCGTCACCCATTGACGAAGTACTGGATTGCTTGGACTTCGTGGACACCCTCGCAGTTGTTCTGGAGCTCGGTCCAGCATGCGAGGTACTCGCGGCCGGTCTCCGCCGGTCCCTGCATGCACATGGCGAGCTGACTGGGGCGGCTGGGTCGCTTGTACGTGCCGGTGAAGTTGCGCACGAAGGCTTGCTCGAAGTCGACCCACGCGTTGATGCTGCCCTCCGGCAGGCTGTTCAACCAGGTGCGGGCCGACCCTTGGAGCATGAGGGGCGCGTAGAGCACGGCGAGGCGGCGGTTGCCGCCGACGATGCCGATGGCGGCGGTGTAGTCGGTGAGCCAGTCCTCCGGCTTCACGGTGCCATTGTACTTGGGGGTGTCGTGGGGGAGCGTGAACCCTTTGGTAAAGGGCTCACCTTGGATGCGCGGTCCGAAGCATGCCGGCCCAACGGGGCCGATTTCCTCCAGCTCTTGGGAGAGGGCAAGTCGATCGAGGCGACGACGGGCGTCGGTGTCCTCGATGGCGCGCGGGCCCAACCGGTCAGTCACCACGCCACGAGGTGCCGGGTCTCCTCCCGTCGGACGTCGGCCGGGTTGGAGCAGGGGTCGAGCCGGCGTCGGTCCTTCGAGGTCGGCTCGTCACCCAAACTGTCGGCGGTCGTCAGGGCGGGGTTGCGCCGGGTCCGAGTGCGGCCGGAGTGCGCTTCGCCAGGCGGGGAGGACGCGGTGTGCTGGAAATCGCCGGGTCCAGCGACACGGGCGGAGCCGGATTCGGCCGGCTTGGCGAGTTGGTTGAGGAGGTCCTGCTGTGCGTTAGCTGCAGCGAGGTCATTCACCCACTTGAGGCAGTCCTGCAGCTCTTCGCCCGCGAGCTGGTCCAGGCCAACCGCAGCCGCCTGGGCAGCGCGCATGTTCTTGACGGGGGTCTCGTAGACGGTAGGGAAGGCGCCGAAGGCGCGCCCGATCCCGCCGCCCCGGGCCTGCACGTCGGTGACCTAGCTTGGCTCAGGCGCATCCGGCGTGAAGCCGTAGGCTGCGTTGCGCTCCAGCTGAGCGGAGTCGAGGCGGCGCTGCATGGCAGCGAGCATCTCGGTGAGGTCCAGAAGACAATGGCGATCCTCGTCGAGGCGGGTCTGGGCCTCGGCGACGTCGGAGGAGTCGATATCGGTGCCGATGGGGACGCGCAGTCTCTGCATCATGGCCCGGAGGGGGTGACGCGGGCTGGCCCGACCCGTTGCGGTCCTAGCTTCGGCGGCCTTCCTCGCCGCGCTGGACGAAGAAGCAGCGCCGGTGTCGGTGACGGAAACCTCTACGCAGATGTCCATTGCCCCGGCGGGAATGCCGCCGCCGAGGGAAAGGGGGGAGTCAGAGAAGTCGAGCACCTCCTTGGGGGACTCATCGACCGCAGGCGCGTCGGAGATGCGCAGCGTGGCAAAGGAGACGACGAGCGCATCGATGACATCGTCCGCTAGCGTGACGGGCTGGTCAGAGTCGGAGTAGAGCCCAGTCCGAAGCATGCTTCCGGCCAGGACCTCGAGCTGCCCCGTGGTGGGCGCCAACTGTCGTGGTGGGCGCACGGCAGATGCCATGGGATGGCTAAAGAGAGGAGGAGGCTCAAGGGCACTGGTGGGCTCCAGAGGCGAGGTCGGCATGAGAGAGCGCGGGACGCAAGACATACACAGGTTCGGGGCTCTCCGGGGAGATAAGACCCCTAGTCCTGCCGAGTGTGGTTTATGTGTTACAGTACAGAGTTGCTCCTTGAGCTGTATCGGGGAGGAAGAAAGGCAGGCCAAGGCTTGGGCTGCTCTCTCCATGTATGTGGGTGTTCTACTACTGCGTTCTTCCACTCTCGTGCATGGAGGCCTCCTGGGGGTTTTATAGGTCACCCCCAGGGGTACAATGGTAATGTTATAGGACCGCGGGGCCAGGATGTCAGTGTCTGGGGACCCGATGCTAGGACCCGCTGGGTACCAGGTCTCGCCGGGTTCCCCGGGCACGGGGCCCGCCCTGTACGGTGGCACTGTTGGCCGTCTTGTCGATCGTCAGGGCATGGCCGAGTCGAGTCGGCTACAGTGGCGCTCCGTCAGGTCGCCGCTTGCTGGCGTCATGGGTGACGACGGGTGCACTGTTGCCATGCCGAGCTTGGTCAGCGGGTAGGTGGGGGCACTGTTGCCTCGTCTGGCTGACCAAAGGCATGGGCAGGACACTGTGGCTTCGGTCATCAGTTTGTGGCGACTCATCCCATCGTACGGCTGGGATGGGACGGCCGCTGACCCTTGGCCAGGTTGGAGTACATGCCAAGGGGTGTTGGCCTGTTGGGTAAGTCTTGGTGCGCCGGGCTTGGCCGCCCTGGGCTAGCTTGTTGAAGTCTCGCGGATTAGGCAGTGTTGAGGGAGCTTGGCCGGGTCGAGCGACTCGGCCGAGCGCGAGCCGTCTTGAGGGGTGATGTCGGCCCCGTAGTTTGTTCAAAGGATCCGGGTTACGTTGCCTTCCCGGGGTCCATCCCCCCAACACCACGGCGGCAGGGAAGGCGGTGAAGGTTGCGGTGGTGAAGAAGAGAGCGGCTGCCCCTTCTCTGTCCAAGCGTCCCCCGACCCCACCTGCGTCCCCTCCCCCGCAGGTGACGACACGGAGGTCTTTTTCGACCTCGGGTCTCTTAGCCCGAGGAGCAAGAAGAAGGCCGCAGAAGAAGAGGCGGAGGATGAGTAAGTGTCTCGTCTTTTGTCATCTCCGTCCCCTCGGACCGTGCTACTTTCCTTAACTTGTCTTCATCTTCGCAGCGATAGGGAGACACTGGCCCAGAGGGTGGCGAAAAGGGCCAAGGCCTCGGCAGGCGGTTTCACAGCCCTAGCTCAGCCCCTGTTGTCCTTGCTTGATCTTGTTGCATCATGTTTTAATTTTATTGAAAGTTGAATTGGGGAAAGTGGAAAGTGTAAGTGCATCTAGTGCCACCCCTAGTTGGTTTTGGAGTATTGACGACAAACCTAGTTGAGGGACTAATGTGTTTGTGAGAATTGCAGGATAACACAGGTAGAAGTCCCTCATTGATTCGGTTTTACTACCAGAGATGACCCCTAAAATTATATGAAGACATTGAAGTCAAAGGTGGTATATGAAGATATTCACATTGAAGTCTATGACAAGAGAAGACACGATATGAAGCCATTGGAGCTCGAAGACTTAGATCTTTCGTAATTCTTTTTCTCTTGTGTTGAGTCATAGGAACCACCGTACTGTTAAGTGGGGTCTAAGGAGAACCAGTCAGAATGACTGAAGTGATGCCTAAACCAAAAACCTATGTCTTCGAGTGAAGACAATGAGAGCGAATCTTGTCCAGAGCCGGACAAGTCAGCTTTGCTTGTAGCCCAAGTAAAGTTGTCGCGTGAGTTTGAAATCTGACCGTTGGAACACGTGTCAGTTCCTTAGCGACCCAGGGTCATTTCGAACAAATCAGGTCGGGTTGCCAAGTGGCTATAAATAGCCCACCCCCTACAACCATAAACGGTTGGCTGCTCATATTTCAGTGCACGACTTTTGTCGTTTGAGAGCAACCCACCTCGAAGCCTTTGAGAGAAAATTCCTAGTGAGGAGAAAGCCCTAACCACCCAGAGCCAGAGTAAATTGGGCATCACTTAAGTCTTCTTGTCTGTGTGATCTGAAGACTTATTACACTTGAGGACTGTGAATCCCCAGACGGTTAGGCGTCGCGTTCTGAGAATCCAAGAGACATTGTGGATTGCCAGTGAACGAAGTCTGTGAAGGTTTGGGAGTCTACCTTGAAGACTTACCTGAGTGATTGGGCGAGGACTATGTAACCTTAGCTCAAGGAGAATACGGTGAGGACTTGGTGTCCTGAGCTGCGTGTTCAGGACTGGGTGTCCGGGACTGTGTGTCCTAAGGTTTAAATACCTAGCCGCTCCAACCAGATGTACAGTTGTCACAGCAACTGGAACTGGTCCAACACATCATTGTCTTCAACGAGTCACTGGTTTCATCTTCACTTCCTTTTACTTACTGTTACTCATTGTGAAGCCATTACATGCCTGCTATATCCTTTGTCTTCACAACGTAACTGTATGATTGTTTGGCTTCATAACTTCTTCCTACCTGATCCTTATTACACTGCAGCTACTTGTCATTGTGCTTTCACTCTATTGAATACTTGACCATGGCCTGTCTAGTGTAATCTAACTTCCGCTGCATAGTAATAGGCATATCTCTGCTGTTTGTCTTCATAACTTCCACGTTTTGAAGACTTTCATAAAAATCACCTATTCACCCCCCCCCCTCTAGTCGATATAACACACTTTCAATTGGTATCAGAGCAAGGTGCTCCCTTGTTCTGTGTGATTCGGTTTAACCACCTGGAGTTTTAGCTATGTCGACTGCAGGGATAATTAAAGTCTCCGCTGCGTGCCCCGTCTTCGATGAAACTGAATATCCCTACTCGAAGAATAAGATGCGTATGCATCTTGAAGCCATTGACGTCGACCTATGGTATGTCGTCGAGAACGGCGTTCCCAAGGCTGGAGAAGGTATCACTGTTGCTGATGTCAAGAAATTCGTTCAACTGGACTCTACTGCCAAGAACATCATCGGTGGTCATCTGACCAAAGGACGGTATGGCCGTGTGAGTGCTTTGAAGACATCCAAGCTGGTCTGGGACTGGCTCTCCAAGGTCAATGAAGGCATCTCAACCCAGAGAGATCAAAGAATCAGTGTCCTTCGCAATCTCTTCAACCGCTTCAAGAGAAATGACAATGAGAATGTCCAGCACACATTTGACCGACTCACTGACATCACAAATGAGCTTCAAGCCCTCGGCGCCACTAAGATTACCAAACACAAAGTCGTCAAGACGCTGTTGAGATCACTTGATAGTTCGTTTGACATCCTGGCCCTGATGATCCAAGAACGTCCTGATTTCAAGACACTCGATCCGTCTGACATACTTGAGAGGCTCAATACACATGAGTTTCAGCTTTCGGAGAAAAGAGATATCTACGGTCCAAACTATGGGCGAACTCGTGCCTTGAAGGCAAAAGATGTTTCCTCATCTGAAGAAGAATCTGACAGCAGTTCTGATGATCCTGAAGACATTGGAAGGGAACTTGCAATGCTAGTGAAGAAGTTCCAAAAATTCACCAAGAAGAAAGGTTTCAAAAAGTCTTCACGATCAAGCTCAAGGAATGATGAAGCTTCTGCTCATGACTACAAGAAGAAAACATGCCACAAGTGCAAGAAAATTGGACACTTCATCTCTGAGTGTCCACAGTGGGACAATGAGAACAGAAAGAAGAAGAAGAGCAAGGAATATGACTCTGACGACAAGAAGAAGAAGAAATACACAAAGTCTTCTTCCAAGTCTTCCTCAAAGTCTTCATCACACAAGAAGAGCTCATCTGGTAAGGCACGTGCGTTTGTTGGCAAGGAAATGGATTCAGAGGAGGAGTCCGCTTCTGAGGAGGCAGAGGCGGAGTCTGAGGAGGAGTCTGATTCTGGCATTGCAAGTCTGCCTACAGCATACGTCGCCAAGTCCATCTTCAACACTGAAGACAATGACTTCATCACCGACACCGATGCAAATGACAAGGACTACTCCACTCCTACCTACTGCTTCATGGCACGCGGTGCCAAGGTAAACAAACGCACTACTCACTATCAAACATCTAGTGACGATGACTCTGATTGTGATTCAAAACCCAGTTACAAAACACTTGCTAAAATTGCAACTGAACAACAGAAAGCCATGGAACATATTCAAAAACTGTTACACAGAAGCGATGATCTGTTGGGTGCTGAAATGACTCGATCTGAATCCTTAATTGAAGACATAAAAAATCTTCATGTTAAGTATCAGGAACTTGAAGATCGTCATGATACTCTCTCAACAACTCATGAAAAGCTTTCCTATGATTATCTTCAAAGGAAGCAAGAACTTGAGAAATTGAGAGGGGCTCATGAAGATCTTCAAAAGGAAAACGAGTCACTTCGCACCGAACAGATCAGTTCCACTCAGGAAGGATTTGAACCACCAGGTCTTAAATGCATTGAGCGTGATAATGCTACTTCTGTTGCTGAATGTTCCACTACTACTGTTGTTGCAATATCTTCAACTGTTGATGTGGTAACTAACCCCTCTGCTGAGGATACCACTGCTATTGCTGATGAGAATGCTAGGTTGAAGACATTGCTTGAAACAGGGATGTACAAAAGTCTTAAAGGACATCAGACATTATGTGATGTCCTCAAGAAGCAGATTCTGAACCGAAACCCTAGGAAAGAGGGTGTTGGGTTCGTATGGAAAATAAATGCAGATGGCTCTTACTGGAAACCTGAGCAGTACCCCAAAACCAAGTGGGTTGCTGCAAAGGAACCTTCAGCAGATCCATCCAATTTATCTGGCTTCACTTGTGGTAACCCCATTATCATTGATGAATCCTTTGATGCAAACTATATACTGTTTAAGAATCAGAATGGTGAAGTGTTTGCCAGGTACATTGGTACTAACTGCAGGAATGGACCGCCTATGAAGAAGATCTGGGTTCCGAAAAAGTGTCTGGAAAATCTTCCTGTGAATGTCTTCATGACACCTCACTTGAAGAAGACAAACCTCAGACCAAAGGCTTCATACGGTCCAAAGGCTTCATACAAACAGAGGACTCACCTGAATCACACTAACGCAAATGTTTTGCAGGGAAACCATACTCAGGCATATGAATATGAGAGCGGTTCATCAAACCGTCATGTTCATATGACCAAAAATTATTCTGCTTATTCTTATGAGTACTATTATCCACCTGCAAGACTGTTTGCTAAGGCTTCAAAGCCTAAATTCTTAGATGCTGCACTTAGACTTATTGCTTCTAAGCCACCCTTGAAGATGTGGGTGGTTAAGAAGGCTTAACTCTCTTTTGCAGGGAAAGGTCTCCAGCAGAAAACCAAAATCTTCTGACGCTATTGCTGGGGACCTTAAAAAACTTGTAGGGCGCAAGATAAAATGCCCGAATGGCATCATTATGTACTTCGTTCCTGAATCGCATGCTACTCTCCCTATTAGTCCTAATCTGGATCTAAGTTTTCATAACCCACTGGTTCGTCAAATGTTTTTGCTTCACAATTCTCTTCGTGAAGCCTATCCCCCTAACTGCACTGTAGGGTAGGACACCAGCGTCTTCAAAGTCTTCAGAATGGATTATTGACGGTGGGTGTACAAATCACATGACTGGCAAAAGAAGCCTTCTTATGGACTCAACCTTACGTCCATCCGACAAGAGCCACATCACATTTGCTGACACTGGTAAAATTAAGGTATTGGGTCTAGGTAGAGTTGCAATCTCAAAGGATCAACACATGGATAAAGTCATGCTTGTTGAATCCCTTGGCTTCAACTTAATGTCTGTCTCAATGCTTTGCGATTTGAACATGATCGTAATGTTTGGAAAATATCGTTGCCTGGTACTAATGGAATCTGACAAGTCTCTAGTGTTTGAAGGGTATCGAAAAGATGATCTGTACGTGGTAGATTTCTCAGCAGGGCCACAACTTGCAGTATGTCTTCTTGCGAAAGCTTCAGAATGCTGGCTTTGGCATCGGAGGCTTGGGCATGCTGGCATGAGGAACCTCCACACCCTTGCGAAGAAGAAGCATGTCATAGGAATCGAGGGTGTCAAGTTCAAGAAAGATCACTTATGCGGTGCCTGTGAAGCAGGGAAGATGATGAGGGCAAAACATCCCTCGAAGACAATCATGACCACTACTCGACCCTTCGAACTACTTTACATGGATCTTTTTGGTCCCACTCACTACTCAACTTTTACCACTACTGCTTGCCTCTATGGCTTTGTCATTGTTGATGATTACTCTAGATATACTTGGGTGCACATAATCCTTTACAAGACTGAAGTGCAGGATGTCTTCAGACGCTTCGCCAATCGAGCAGTGAACAATTACGGCGCCAAGATAAAGCACATCAGAAGTGACAATGGCACTGAATTCAAGAACACCGGCCCTGATACATATCTTGATACCTTGGGCATCACACATGAATTCTCAGCTCCGTACACGCCACAGCAGAATGGCGTCGTCGAACGCAAGAACAGAACACTCATTGAGATGGCCAGAACGATGCTAGATGAATACAAGACTCCAAGAAAATACTGGACTGAAGCCATTGACACTGCATGCCATACAATCAATCGTGTTTATCTTCACAAGCTTCTGAACAAGACATCTTATGAGCTCCTTACTGGCAAAAAGGCAAATGTTAGTTACTTCAGAGTATTTGGCGCAAGGTGATGGATCAAGGACCCACACCACACCTCAAAGTTTGCACCAAAAGCACATGAGGGTTTTATGCTTGGATATGGAAAGGATTCGCACTCCTACAGAGTCTTCAGTCTCTTCCATTACAAAGTGGTTGAAACAGTGGATGTGCGGTTCGATGAGACAAATGGTTCACAAAGAGAGCAACTGCCAAATGTGCTAGATGAAATTCCAGCTAGTGAATCAATCAAGCTAATGGGAACTGGAGAGATTATACCTTCTGAAGCTCATCCTGAAGAAGAACTAATCATCTCAGCACCTGATCAACATGAAGACAATGCTCAGACTGAAGACATTCCTCCCAACAACAACACAGATCAGCAAGAGCAAAGTCTTCGCCCTGTACATCCTCGTGTTGCCAATGAAGTGCAGATTGACAGAATAATTGACAGCATCAATGCACCTGGTCCACTCACTCGTTCAAGGGCAACTCAGCTAGCAAATTTCTGTGGGCACTTTGCATTCATCTCAATATCAGAACCCAAGAAAGTTGAAGAAGCCTTCATGGAACCTGAATGGATTCAAGCTATGCAAGAAGAGCTTCAACAGTTTGAGCTAAATAATGTATGGGAACTGGTTAAGCGTCCTGATCCATGGAAGCACAACATAATAGGCACCAAATGGACATACCGCAACAAGCAAGATGAGCATGGTCAAGTTGTCAGATACAAAGCTCGTCTCGTTGCTCAAGGATATACTCAAGTGGAAGGCATTGACTTCGATGAAACATTTGCTCCTGTGGCTAGGCTTGAAGCCATACGCATACTGCTGGCCTATGCAAATCATCATAACATACTTCTATATCAAATGGATGTGAAGAGTGCCTTTCTCAATGGCAAGATTGAAGAAGAAGTGTATGTTGCACAACCGCCTGGCTTTGAAAATCCAAAACATCCTGACATGGTATACAAGCTCAACAAGGCACTGTATGGCCTCAAACAAGCCCCTAGGGCCTGGTATGACACACTCAAATACTTCCTGAAGAGCAAAGGCTTCATACCTGGTTCCCTAGATCCCACTCTTTTTACGAAGACATATGATGGTGAACTGTTTGTGTGCCAAATATATGTGGATGACATTATCTTCGGCTGCACCAATCAGAAGTACAGTGAAGAGTTTGGATATATGATGCAAGAGCAATATCAGATGTCCATGATGGGGGAGCTGAAGTTCTTCCTTGGTCTTCAAATACGACAACAACGCAATGGCATCTTCATATCTCAAGAGAAGTATCTCAAAGATTGCCTGAAGAAGTTCGGTATGCAAGACTGCAAAGGCTTCACAACACCAATGCCAGCCAAACATCATCTGGGTCCTGATGACAATGGTAAAGAGTTCGATCAAAAGGTATATCGCTCCATGATTGGTTCTCTACTTTATTTATATGCATCTAGGCCAGATATTATGCTTAGTGTTTGCATGTGTGCTCGATTTCAAGCGGCACCAAAGGAGTCGCATCACTTAGCTGTGAAGCGAATTCTTCGATATTTGGCTCACACCCCAACTCTAGGGTTATGGTATCCAAAGGGCTCAGATTTTGATTTGGTTGGATTTTTGGATGCTGATTATGCTGGTGACAAAGTTGATCGCAAGTCTACATCAGGCACATGTCACTTTCTGGGACGATCACTTGTACGTTGGTCTTCAAAGAAGCAGAATTGTGTATCTCTCTCCACCGCTGAATCTGAATACATTGCTGCTGGATCTTGCTGCGCTCAGCTTCTGTGGATGAAGCAAACACTCAAGGACTATGGCATTCATTTGAAGCAAGTGCCACTTTACTGCGACAACGAAAGCGCCATCAAGATTGCCAACAACCCAGTTCAGCACTCGAAGACAAAGCACATTCAAATTCGTCATCACTTTCTCAGAGATCATGTTGTGAAGGAAGACATTGATATCATACACGTCAACATTGAAGAGCAATTGGCAGATATCTTCACCAAGCCCTTGGATGAGAAGAGGTTTTGCAAGTTACGGTGTGAGCTAAATATCTTGGAATCCTCAAATGTCATGTGATCAGGCACACATCCTAACACTTATGCATATTGATGACTTAGTTGTGCACCACACGAAGTAACGTATATCTTCAATCAATGAAGACATACATTCTAAGTGTGAATATATTAATGTGGAAATTGACTTCAGAGCGCCACGATAATTGTGCGCCGTGTCTGGGTCTAATACTTCCTATACGGTGGGTAACGCCACCACCAAACGTTCTATTTTGAAGTGTTTCACTCTTGGCGTTACCTTGCAATGTCTTCATATTTGGTTTGGCTTCAATCTTAACATGTCTTCATGATTATCTTCACTACGTTGATTATATAGATATATATATATATACTAGTGTTCTGTCCTCTACAGCATTCACTTATAGCTATGTCTTCTTGGTTGAATCTTTTGAACTAAGTGAATGTGATCGGACCCTAATCTCTCTATGCTTTCTATCTCAAATTCTATCTCTCCAAGTCATATGCATTCTATTGAAACTGTTGAATGTCTTCTCTGCGTCCTTGTCAGCAGAAGACATAGAGACAACCTTTAAAACCATTTTCAATGCTCATTCATCCACAAGAAATCCGGAGAAGTAGGAACGACTGCCCAACAATCCAGGCGTGCGTGGGATGTGGAACTGCCCCCAAAATACCGCACGATGGCCACGTGCTACTCAAATGCGAATCGCCAGGGGCACCTGAGTAATAGCGCAGTGCCGCCCTTGTGCCTATAAATACACACTCATAGCGGTAACTATCTCTTCTTCCACCCTCGCACGAACCCTAGCGCCACCGCTAGCTCTCGACGACGCCGGCGACGAAGCGCTTCGCTGCCGCAACCTCTCCGACGCCGTCTTCACGCCGACCGCGGACATCATCCTCTCCGCCGTCGCCATAGGTCTCGTTCATCGCCAAGTTAGGGCACGAACGAGTGAACTGCTCGGCCTCATCTCTCGCTCCGTCTAGCAGTTATCAGTGTGGTAAATAAAACTGCCTTTTACAGCACCGTTGATCCTATTGATCTGTCACTTTCTACCACAAGCAGTTTCTGCTCACACAAACTAGATCTCTCTCAAACTGCATCTCATAACATGCCTAGAATATTCACTTATGCTTCAAAAAGTAGTTAGATTCCCCACTTGTACTGATCTGTGGATTCGTACAAATCTGGAACCAACTTCTTATCTATGAGTGAATGTCTTCGCACGATGAGGTCAATGTCTTCTAATCTGATTTATCTTCAAAATCTTCTGAGAATGCATATGACCTCTTCCCCTTCCCTCGCACCTTAATGCTGTCACAGGTACATGTTCGTGGGAGAATCCTTTGGTTCTCATAGTCTGCATTCATTTGCAGAATTCCTACAGCATCACATAAATTCTCCTGAAGCCAGTTCCTGTTAGTCCAGCAAAAGAAAGCCTTTGAAGCCTTTGAACGTCTTGAAGCCTTCCAAGTTAAGGTTTATGGCTTCATAAATAGCAGCAAGGAAGGGGGCAGACAGAGACGTGGAGGAACATCCAAAGATCTGCCTGATGAACTGGCAGAAATGTACAAAACAGATCCTGAAGAGATGGTCAGCACAAGACCCGAATCCAATGGATTCGACGCTATTGGGCAGAACAATGGTTCCAATACCGCTTCGTCACCCAGGAGTATGCTGAGAAAAGTGCCATCAAGAGACCGTGGGGGGACATCCTTTACAAGAACCTCATACCCAGGACCAGAGATGAAGCCATTGCTCAAGGCTTCTACCCATGCATGGTCCGAGGACCACAGCCTGCTGAAGCACATCCGTCGTCACTACTCTGGTGTCGTGACGACAATCTGTTCAAGCGCAACTTCCAGTTTGCCTAGAACTCAACGAAGCAGAACAAGAAGAAGCTGGGGTTAGACTTCAACCCTGGTCCCTCCGCACCAAGGGCAGATGGCACACGCGACGCAGAACCCAATATCATCGGTCTGTATGCCAACCTTGATGGCCTCATCACCCGCATCTTAGTCCAAGGGACTGCCGTGAATGACCCTCCAGCTGACTCTGAGTCTGATGAAGCTCCTGCTGCATCAAAGCCAAAGCAGTCGAAGAAGCCAAAAGCTTCAAAGCCGGTCCCTTCACCAAAAATCTCAAGGGCGAAGCCATTGGCAACTGCACCTCCTGAAGACAGTGTGCAGTCTGAAGACGTATCCCGCGTCTCCAAGCCCCAGAAGGCCAAGATGCCTCAGCCACACACCGGCAAAGAGCTCACAGCTGCTGCCATTCTACGCAGCGAAGCCATTGATCTGTCAAGTGATGAAGATCTTGGAGATGACGGTCTCGAGCAGCTCATCAAGAGCAAAGAAGAAGCTGAAATCTTCAACAATTTGCCTATCTTTGATGTCGCCATCATCCACAACTTCATCGACGAATGGTTTGCCACACCAAACATCAGCTTCGAAGATCTGCAGCTGCCCGTTGGCCTCAGCGTCGCCTTCCAAGGCGCTATTGCTTCAGAACTTGCAATTGCCCAGTGCATTGTTGAACTGAAGCAGAAAATTGATCATGAAAAGGCTCAGTTCAAGAAGCATATGGCCAAGCTCAGCGTGCAAGAAGTGAAGAGCTTCAAGATCATGTTGCACGAACTAAAGGAAAACTTTCTGAAGAAGCGTGCAGAAGCTCAAGGTTCGCGGGAGCGAATGAAGACTCTGGCAGACAGATGTGTGCAGGCCTACAATGAGGCTGAGAAGCGCAAGGCACTTGGGCGTCCTGGCATCGACCCCAAGATGGCCGCAAAGAAAAAGAAGAAGACTGTTCCAGCTGAACAAGAGGCACCAAGGCAGGAAGCAGTTCCGCTTGTCTTCCCAACTGCAACGACTGGCTCGAAGCCAAAGAGCCGGTCAACAGCTTCAGAGCTCAAGAAGACAAGAACTGCTGAGGCTGAAGCCAAGAAGAGGAAAAGCTCTGAAGCCTCTCCTACTGCCCACAGCAAGAAAAAGAGAAAGACCAAGAAATCTCGGGCTGCTCCCACAGAGCCCTTGATAGTTGAACCTATTTCTATGGTTCACCCTGACGCAGAACATCAACTGACGGTGCATGAGCCTGCTTCCACAGAGGCTCCTGTTCCTGAAGACATTCCAGCAGCTGATCCCATCACTGCTGAAGACATTGGTCATCGTGACAATGTAGAAGATGATGCAGCCCTTCCTCAATTAGAACACAGCGAACTCCTCAGCATTGGTCGTCCACTGACGCCAATTGCACAGGATGCTTCATGGGAGGATCGCCCTCAAGAGGAAGAAGACAATGAGGCCCAGCCCACTCCAACCCCACAGGCGTCGTCTGCATTCCGCAGGCTTCACAAAGGTCCAAGGCCTCAAGTCTATGCTGAAGACATTCCGGCTGCATCAGCTGCAGAAGAAGCACCACAAGAGCGCACTCCTATGCTCCACCAAGAAGCAGTTCTCCAGGAGAACGTGCTTGTGACCGACCCTCCAGCTAGTCAAGCGGAGGTTGAAAATATTGAGGCTGCCACAACCAACACTGAATCCAATGTGGATCCCTCCCCATCAAAAGCTTCAGAAGACAGCGAAGCTACTGATCCAGACACTTCTGTTCCTGAGTCTGCTGCAGGTCCTCAATTTGATTACCATGTTGAGCACAGGCCTCATGTCCAGAAGCCAGTCCCAAGGCTGCCAAGGTTCCCAGGTCCTGCATCAGCACCTGGCTCCTTTAACATCAATAGCTTCAAGGCAGATAATACGTTCTTCAACAGCTCCAAGAACCCATATTCAAGGGAAAGGATTTCATCAGATAGGTTCTGGAGCTATCCTCAGCGCAGCTACTATTCATGCATCCTATACAACCAAGGTCGCATCTTCCCGCACAAGCGCCTTGATGTTGAAGCCATTGCTGGTCTGCCCTGTTTAGAGGAAGCGTTGGATTGCTTCAAGCAAGTGGGTCTGCTGCAGTTTGTAACTGATGAAGAGCACTGGAATGAAGAGCTTTTGCTGCAATTCTATGCCACCCTCCACATCAAAGGATACAACAGATATCCGAAGACTTGGGTCCTGGAGTGGATGACCGGCAATGTCCATCACGAAGCCAATGCATTTGATATCATTGAGCTCACCGGCCTGCCCACTCCTGGCGAATTCTTCGAGGAAGGCTGTCCACTACACACTGAAGCTCTTGAGAGCATATTCCAGAGGCCTGAACCGAATATGAGTCAGATGCTCTCCATGATGAAGCCATTGCCCCACGATGCTCCTTATCCAATAGAGTTCTTCGTTGAATACCTTGAGTACCTGCCCAGAACCATCTATCACATTATCCGGCGGACTCTCTGGCCTATCAAAGGGCACTCTCCAAATGCCAAGATCGAGGGTGCAATGAAGACTCTGATATTTTGTATCCTTCATGGCAAATGCTTCAACGCACAAGACTTCTTCATATGCCAACTTGCTGCATCAGGCTCAGATTTACTTGGTTTGAAGTTCTATGCTCCTTGGGTAATGAGACTGATCAAGCTTCACTCTGCAATCTCATATCGGCCCTCAGCCCGCAACCATCGGATCTTCTTGCCAGATGTGGATACCTCTGCTGAAGCTATATATCTTGAGCCTGCCAAGCAACCTATGAGTCTTCAGAATCCAGAACACCAGAGCTTCACTCAGAACGTTGAAGGTGTTGAAGCCATCTCCAGGGTGTATCCTTTGGCTGGCACTACACGTGCACCACACCCTGCTTCAACTGAAGCCACTGACAGTGCCACTGCTTCAAGACCCAAGAAGCGCACTCGTGTTCTCAACGACCGAGAGCTTCTTGTGGCCCTACATCAGAAACAAGATAGGCATCATGACTGGTTGAAGAGATAGATGAAAAGCCTCTTGGCGGATGTAAATCGCATCCGAAATCTTGCCACCAAGAACGCTTTCGTTGCTCATGAAACCTGTCGCCGCACATGGAAAGGGCTAACGATGATGCTTTCTGAAGCTGATCTTCAAGAGGATGGCTTCACTGAGAGATTCAAGTTTGACTCCACACCTCCTCGAAGAGCTGTGCTGCTGGGGACTCCATCTCTTGAAGACTCTCAGTTTTCTTCCTCTGCTGCCACAGTCACTGCCAGAATCATTGATGAAGAAGACGATGCTACCTCACCGCCACCTGCTTCAGCACCTCCAAGCTCTTCTGCACCGCCAAACAACATCAACAACCCTGCTACTTTACCTACTCCTCATAGGAACGAGTAGCGACTCTATGTCTTCAAACCTTTTTGGTCATTACTGACAAAAGGGGGAGAAGCATATGAGATTGATAGTCTTCAAGGCCTTATATTTTGCTTCGTGCTTACAACTCTCATTTTTGCTACATTTGGTTCTTATGAGTTGTAACACTTAAACCAGATGGTCGTCTGCTACTTGTTTGCCACCCTGTTTTGCGAAGATAAATTCCGCATGTGCGACGAAAATTCCGCACTTATCTCATTCTGCAGACGTCCATTTTCCATTATGCATGTCATTATCTTCATATACTTTCACATGCATAGTGGATTGTCATCATAAGCTGAAGTGGATCTCCACAAGTACAACCTGCCATGTGCATTTGCATTCCAAAAGAAAATTAACTTATATGCACATCTTCAGGGGGAGCCCTTGCAACTTATGAAGACAATTCCTTATCCTTTACAATTTCACAGACAATATTCCTCGTTGAAAACTTCAACTAGTTGGTCATCAATCACCAAAAAGGGGGAGATCATAAGTGCATCTAGTGCCACCCCTAGTTGGTTTTGGAGTATTGACGACAAACCTAGTTGAGGGACTAATGTGTTTGTGAGAATTGCAGGATAACACAGGTAGAAGTCCCTCATTGATTCGGTTTTACTACCAGAGATGACCCCTAAAATTATATGAAGACATTGAAGTCAAAGGTGGTATATGAAGATATTCACATTAAAGTCTATGACAAGAGAAGACACGTATGACAAGAGAAGACACGATATGAAGCCATTGGAGCTCGAAGACTTAGATCTTTCGTAATTCTTTTTCTCTTGTGTTGAGTCATAGGAACCACCGTACTGTTAAGTGGGGTCTATGAGAACCAGTCAGAATGACTGAAGTGATGCCTAAACCAAAAACCTATGTCTTCGAGTGAAGACAATGAGAGCGAATCTTGTCCAGAGCCGGACAAGTCAGCTTTGCTTGTAGCCCAAGTAAAGTTGTCGCGTGAGTTTGAAATCTGACCGTTGGAAAATGTGTCAGTTCCTTAGCGACCCAGGGTCATTTCGGACAAATCAGGTCAGGTTGCCAAGTGGCTATAAATAGCCCACCCCCTACAACCATAAACGGTTGGCTGCTCAGATTTCAGTGCACGGCTTTTGTCGTTTGAGAGCAACCCACCTCGAAGCCTTTGAGAGAAAATTCCTAGTGAGGAGAAAGCCCTAACCACCCAGAGCCAGAGTAAATTGGGCATCACTTAAGTCTTCTTGTCTGTGTGATCTGAAGACTTATTACACTTGAGGACTGTGTATCCCCAGACGGTTAGGCGTCGCGTTCTGAGCATCCAAGAGACATTGTGGATTGCCAGTGAACGAAGTCTATGAAGGTTTGGGAGTCTACCTTGAAGACTTAGCTGAGTGATTGGGCAAGGACTATGTGACCTTAGCTCAAGGAGAATACGGTGAGGACTTGGTGTCCTGAGCTGCGTGTTCAGGACTGGGTGTCCGAGACTGTGTGTCCTAAGGTTTAAATACCTAGCCGCTCCAACCAGACGTACAGTTGTCACAACAACTGGAACTGGTCCAACACATCATTGTCTTCAACGAGTCACTGGTTTCATCTTCACTTCCTTTTACTTACTGTTACTCATTGTGAAGCCATTACATGCCTGCTATATCCTTTGTCTTCACAATGTAACTGTATGATTGTTTGGCTTCATAACTTCTTCCTACCTGATCCTTATTACACTGCAGCTACTTGTCATTGTGCTTTCACTCTATTGAATACTTGACCATGGCCTGTCTAGTGTAATCTAACTTCCGCTGCATAGTAATAGGCATATCTCTGCTGTTTGTCTTCATAACTTCCACGTTTTGAAGACTTTCATAAAAATCGCCTATTCACCCCCCCCCTCTAGTCGATATAACGCACTTTCAGAAAGCCTCAGAAGTCTTTTACAAAAAAGATCAACATTAAAAATTGTTTCAAATAAACCCAAGAAAATGTTCCTGTCAAGCTATAAAAATATTGGCAAGAGGTAAAACTCAAACCAATATTTTTGGAGTCTCGGAAATATTTATTTTGGGCATTTGGAATTAATTCAATAACTATTTGAATTGGATTTATATTTATTATATATATAAATATATGTTCAATAATTCTGAAAATTGTTGTGTGGCTTTGTATAAGTCCACTTAGTTGACACAATTATTTTCATGAAGTTTAAAATTGATTTAGTATTTTACTAAATCGGAAACAAATGTTAGAAAATAGAAAATAGAAATAAAAGGCAGAAAGGAGAGTACCTGAGCCACTTACCTGGCCTGCACTGTGTTGGCCCAACACTATTGGCCCAGCCCATCTCTCTCCCTTGTCTTCTTCCAGCTCACGCCAGAAGGACTGGAGCTCGCGTGGCCAACACCCGCCGGCACGCGCACGGCCACCTGTTGCTTGCCGCTTTGCCCTGGCCCTCCCCAGTGAAGCCACGCTACCCCCTTGACCCTCTCTGGCACTCCCAGCGCCTCTTCTCTCCTCTGGCTCCTCGCCACCTCGCGCCCGAGCGCACCGCAGTGCGCCGCCGAGCACCACCGCAGCCACTGTCGCTCCCTCGACCTCTCGAGCTTACCAAGAGCTCCGCCGCTTCATACTCGACCTCCACACCGAGCCGCCGCCGAGGTCGAACGCCGAAATCCGACCGCCACCTCGCTCGCCACCGTCGATGCCACAGCACACCCCAGCTCCTCTCGCTTGCTCCTTTGGATGCACGCGAACCCGAGGAACCCGTAGAAGCAAACGGCGAGGCAAATGGTTGCCCGTAGCTCGATCCCGAGGAGCATCCGTCGTTGGATGTGCTCGCCGGTGTTCAACTCCGGTGAGGTGACATGGCGTCATTAGCTTGAGGCTAATTAGCGCGTTAATCTCGCCCTGTGCCATTGACAGACTGGCCCCAGCCCCCTAGTTAACCGTGGGGTAAACCCCTGTATAAGTGAAAACATGATAATGGCATTTTAAGTACCCCTTATGGAGTTTGCATATGAACCCTTGGTTCATATGGACTTCATTTAAATTGTTGCTAGATGCATTAGTATAAATCACAGCATATTGACATGTCATGATCATGCATCATATTATGCATTGCATTGATTATATTCTTTCTGTGTTTGCCGGTGATTGTTCCCACCGATAGACGTGGTTCCGACGATTGATCGATGACACCGATGAAGAACTATATTATCTTCAGAAGTGCCAGGCAAGTAAAACCCCCTTGTTCATTCCGATACAATCCCACTCTCTCGCTCCTGCTCTTTTTTACTGCATTAGGACAACAGCGATTCAAATGTTACATGCTGCGGTAGTTGAACCCCTTTCCTCTGCATGACCTGTCATTGCCACAGTAAATAGATGAAACCCACTAGTATGAGTAGGATTTGTTTGAGCCCTGATGTGCCTACTCATTCATGCTTGTTTGTCATGCCTGCTATTGCTTAGAGTTGTGTTAGGTCTGATTCATCAGGGGTTAATTGGAAAGTTGTGAACATGTCCTACTGTTGAGAGCTAAGTGTGTGAACACGATTTGGTAAAGATAGCGGTGAGAGGCCATGTAGGAGTACATGGTGGGTTGTCTCATTGCATCCGTCCTCAGGAACTGAGTTCTGTGTTTGTGATCGATGAACAGTTACTACCACACATTGGGTTCTGGTAACTCGACCCCTCTCGACTTATTAATCAACTCGATCTCTGTCCAGGAGTTGCAACTAGTTTCTGGTGTTTGTAGGTAGTGTTAGTAGTCTACCAAGTGGCACCCGGTACAGGTGGGCTTGGGACAGACTAGGCACAGTGGCCCGGTGTACCAAGTGGCACCCGGATGGTGGGCTTGGGAACCCAGTACACATCGTTTGTGGCCGTGAGCGACACCCCGGCCGGATCTCCTTGCGGATGGAACCCGAATAGGCGATAAACCTGGACTATAGACTTGTTGGTTAGTCAGGTCATGGCCGACTCCCTCACCAGGCTTCCGCTTGAAGGTTGCCGAGATACACGACGTGTACATGGTGGTAAGTGGCGAGAGCATGTGTGAAGAAGTACACCCCTGCAGGTTTATCATTATCTATTCGAATAGCCGAATTCCTCTGATATGGAACTTGGACCCCTTGCATCGTTCATAGACAAGTGAAAGTGGATACTCTAAAATGCGCAAGAAAAGCGTGAGTGCTATGGATGGCGTTCTCGTAGGGAGACGGGAGCGGATCCATAGTGGTGTATTGATATGGTGAATATGTGGACTCGTGTGCGCCACCTCAAAAGAGTTGCTTGCAGTCGTAGTTCAGTTTAGCCACTGAGTCAAAGCTGGCTTGCTGCAGTTAAACTCCACTACCCCTTTGTTGATACCGATGCATATGTAGTTAGCTCTGATGTAAGTCTTGCTGGGTACATTTGTACTCACGTTTGCTTAATTTATGTTTTTGCAGAGAGACTTCAGTCTCGCTAGTAGTTCCGCATGGACTTCGATGTTTAGCTTGTTACCTCGGCTACGATCTTGTACCCTTGGGAGGGTCTTGTAGATAGTCGGGCTTCTCAGCCTTCTTCATTTGTAGTTGTCTGTACTCAGACAAGTTAAGCTTCCGCATGTGCGTGTTGCTTGTATGCTCTGTATGTTGGGTCATGAGACCCATGTGTGTAATACCTGGCTCTTTGGAGCCTAATGAATAAATACTCTGAGTCGTAGAGTCCTGTTGTAATGCCATGTTGTATTGCACATATCAAGCATATTGTGTGTATGATTGAAATGCTTGGTATGTGTGGGATCCGACAACCTAGTTGTTTATCCTTGGTAGCCTCTCTTATGGGGAAATGTAGTCTGGTGCTTCCACTGAGCCTCGGTAGTCTTCTACAGCCCGGTTTACCGGAGTCCTGCTAGCCCAGTACTACTGCTCTGGAACACTTGACTGGCCGGCATGTGATTCACTTCGTTCCTGTGTCTGTCCCTTCGGGGAAATGTCACGCGGTGACATCCGGAGTCCTGCCTAGCTTGCTATAGCCCGGTTCACCGGAGTCCTGTTAGCCCAGTGCTACAGCCCGGATTCGCACGCTGCTGACCGACATGCTCGATGTTGATTCATGTATGCCTGTCCCCGTAAGTTAGTGCCACTTTGGGTTCACGACTAGTCATGTCGGCCTGGGTTCTCTGTCATATGGATGCTAGCGACACTATCATATACGTGAGCCAAAAGGCGCAAACGGTCCCGGACCATCGTAAGGCAACACCCGTGGAATACGGTGCGTGAGGCCGCAAAGTGATATGAGGTGTTACCGGCTAGATCAATGTGACTTGGAATCGGGGTCCTGACAGCTTTGGTATCAGAGCCTGACTGCTTGTAGGACTACCAAGACATACTGGTCGAAGTCGAGTCTAGAAATGCTTTAGTTATATAAGGGAATTGATTGTGGAAGGGAACATAAGGCTCTTTTTACTCCTTTACCCTATGGCCTTCTGATCTGAGTCATCCTCTTCCTTTCTACGGGGATTAAGAACTAGGCCTTCTCATCTATCTATCAGGATGACGAGTTACTATGATAGAGACTTATAGGATTGATGGATTTAAGCCTCAGTTCAGTTCCTACTACTTCCATGTGTTCATAGCTGGCCTCAGAACCTTGATATTGTGATGTTGAGTGGTTATGCCACCAATTTTGCAGGATGTCTCAAATCATTTTGAGCATTTACAGCCGTTATGCTGCCCGAGTCATCCCAGGTTTCTAAATAGTCTGATGCACTTGCAAATCTTTCCTCCATGTTTCTGTTGTATTTTTGGGCCAGATTAAGCACACTAATCGGTGTGTCGAGGTACTCTGTTCCCTTGACGTGTATGTTGGAGTTAGTATTATGACCCTAGGTGTCCTCGAGAATTTAGCAATGCTTTCGTATCCCAGTGTGATTATTCTGGCCATCATTCTCGAAAGCATCCCGTGATGTTATTAGTTAGTAGGTATTCTACTCTTGGGTTTTGAACCCGAAATTCACCCTACTTCATGTTGTTAGTATTTGCTAGCTCCCTTAAGATATTAGTAACCTTGTGATAGTCCTCGAGGTCCGTGGTATTTCCTTCTTCCAAATACCATGAACAGCTTATGGCAGAAGTTCTTTTGAACCAAAAGATCACAACCAGAGTGCTCTTGATGAGTTCTCCGTTCTACGTTGTGACTCTGTCAGTTCTATCTTTCCGCATGGGTTATCCGGAAGAAACATGTTGAACTTAGTTCAACATACTAATCTATGCATCCAGAACTCAAAATGTTATATGTTCCTTGAGTTGACCCTCCTCAGCTGTATTCCGACCCTAGTCTATCAATTGATAGTCAGGAATAGTTGTGCATTTGTGTTCATCGATGCCTATTATTCTTGTGGTCCGTCAAGCCATTCTATTCTGGAATGACTAGGAGAAACAAACTCCAGTACCTTGTCCACTTCGAGGATTGGTTCAAAGTAGTTATATGTCATGGATCAGAATGCCAATCCAGCTTTTGCTCTGTTCTATCTTGGAGTGTTACCATCTTTATGTCAAGAATGTCTTGAGAATTACACCACCTCTTATGAATTCTTGATGCAGTGATACTTCTCGCCATCATTATTCATTCCTCGGTTCTGTGTTGTTGTAACCGGAGTGCTGACAAGTGAATTGTGATGTGTGAAATCAATACTCCGAGCAACTTGTTGCTTGGTAGTAAATGGACAATACTCTCATTCTTAGCGTGTTGGTTATTAAATCCTCATCCTAAGATTGATCATGCTACCTAGTCCTTATTTCAGGTGCACCCTTCGATCAATGAGTTATGATTGTGTCAATCCCTCGCTCTTTTGATCATAGCATCTTTCCTTGAAAAGCAAGATTGTTCTCGAGCTTAGTAACACATCGGTGGTTCGTGATTTTCCGGATATCTTCTCGGAAGTGTTACCAGGTTGTCACCTGACCGCTATGTTGAGTTCGTGACCAAGTTGGTTTCTTGTAAACCACCCCTTCTCCAAGAATTTGTGTTGGATACCCCTGAGCTAGTTGGTTAAGCCAAACAACAACTTGGAGAGTTGGAAGATAAAAGCTTGTCTGACTTAGTTCATGTTAGGGGATATCTTTTTGTCTGTGTGTGGCATATTGAAGAAAGATGATATCTTCGTTGATTGATCCTCGTGATTAGTTGTCGGTGCTATTATCTTAACCAATCTTTGATTTGACTGTGGGCTATCGTCAAATCAAATCAGAACCAACGGTGTTCGTGGTGTTGTCTTACTCGTGGTTGATCCTCGAGCATACACCATTATATCTTTTGTTCTGGCCAATGCTATTGCTTTGTTTACATAGTTGTGGAAATCCATCTTCATGGAAATCTTTATGATTTGTTGTTGAGCCCATCAATAGCATTTTATCTTCTCCATGATTCATGTTGAACATTAAGCCAGTGTTGGAAACTTTTGTAAACATTATCTTCATGCCCCGTTCATGAAGAATATGTTGGATGAAAGAAGAGACTTCCTCTAATTCATGTGCATTTGAAGCAAGTTGCCGCCGTAAATTCGAGAAAGTTTGTTTTGCTTCCTCTGGAATCATCCCAAGTCAGTCATGCATATGTGTGAAGTATTCTGTGGTTTGGAGACTTGCAACCTTCATTCTGTATGTATCCCTAGCACACCAAGCCACTGATTGATTTGCTCGAGGCGAAGAAGTTCCTTCTTAAGAATCATGACTTATGTAAGGACTATGATATCCTCGATGATGGTTCCCAACCTGAACTCGGTAGTGTTTTATTATAAGACTACTACGTGGTCATGCTTGTCTTGGACAGCGTGTTCATAGGTATGTAGCAGAACCAGCTCATGTTTTGGAGCTTGTTATCATAGTTCATCTCCCGAGAATCTCGCAATGTCATCTCGTCGATTTGTGTTGCAAACTTCCATTTTCTTTCTAGACTCGACGAGTCTGGAATATCCAGACACCAACCAGATCTGAATCTCAGGCAGATGCGATGGTTGGGACGTTTTCCCAAGAGGTATAATATTGGTCTCTCGGTAACCGGTAAAGTGGATGACGTGGCCAACACACCCACCCAGAAGACCTATTATTGTAGTATCTTGTTTGAAGAAGTTGGCCACTTCCCCATAAGGATCTCGTAGAGTTTATTCCAGTAGTTGTTCCCTATGGATTTTTGTGTTTCCGAAGTCCGACCTTTTACTTGATGTTCTAGATACCAAACCATATCAATAAATGGGTTACGCTAGCACATCAAGGAGAACACTAGAAGCGGAGTGCTAAATGTCTCCCGGTCGATCATCCAGATTTTGTTTCCGTAGCCTCGCTAAGGTAAAATCTGAGAAAGTGTTGTCTTCCTTTGCACCTGCATTGTCCATCACTATTCATCATGGTAGTATGAGGTGTTGCCAGGATCCTCGGCACGGATGTTGGTAAAACCCTGATGAATATGGAAATGCTCAAATTCTTGAAGGCACACTCAGTCACTAGGTTATATCCTTGATATCAATTGGGATGTGTCTCCCATTTGCCGAGTAGTTCTATAACAATAGTTTCCTTTCCGAACTGAGTATCCCATTTCCTCGAACCCCTTCAACTGTCATCATGAATTGCTCGATCTCCGAGGAGATCGTTTCCTGTGGATTATCCTTTCGTCGTCATTGAGTTGAGTGAAGATCAAGAGAGCAAGGATATCAAGATCCACAAGAAGCAAGGAATCAACGTTTGGATCATGAAGATTGTAATAGTTCGAGTCCCCTCTTCCTTTTACCCTATGCTTGAATCTCGGGACGAGATTCTTGTTTAGTGAGGGTGAGTTGTCACAGCCCTAGCTTAACCCCTATTGTCCTTGCTTTATCTTGTTGCATCATGTTTACATTTTATTGAAAGTTGAATTGGGGAAAGTGGAAAGCCTCAGAAGTCTTTTACAAAAATGATCAACATTAAAAATTGTTTCAAATAAACCCAAGAAAATGTTCCTGTTGAGCTATAAAAATATTGGGAAGAGGTAAAACTCAAACCAATATTTTTGGAGTCTCGGAAATATTTATTTTGGGCATTTGGAATTAATTCAATAACTATTTGAATTGGATTTATATTTATTATATATATATAAATATATGTTCAATAATTCTGAAAATTGTTGTGTGGCTTTGTATAAGTCCACTTGGTTGACACAATTATTTTCATGAAGTTTAAAATTGATTTAGTATTTTACTAAATCAGAAACAAATGTCAGAAAATAGAAAATAGAAATAAAAGGCAGAAAGAGAGTACCTGAGCCACTTACCTGGCCTGCACTGTGTTGGCCCAACACTGTTGGCCCAGCCCATCTCTCTCCCTTGTCTTCTTCTAGCTCACGCGAGAAGGACTGGAGCACGCGTGACCGACGCCCGCCGGCACGCGCACGGCCACCTCTTGCTTGCCGCTTTGCCCTGGCCCTCCCTGGTGAAGCCACGCCACCCCCTCGACCCTCTCTGGCTCTCCCAGCGCCTCTTCTCTCCTCTGGCTCCTCTCCACCTCGCGCCTGAGCGCACCGCAGTGCGCCGCCGAGCAACACCGCAGCCACTGCCGCTCCCTCGATCTCTTGAGCTTACCAAGATCTCTGCCGCTTCATCCTCGACCTCCACACCGAGCCGCCGCTGAGGTCGAATACCAAACTCCAACTGCCGCCTCGCTCACCGCCGCCGACGCCACAGCTCACCCCATCTCCTCTCGCTTGCTCCTTTGGATGTGCGCGAACCCGAGGAACCCGTAGAAGCAAATGGCGAGGCAAATGGTTGCCCGTAGCTCGATCCCGAGGAGCATCTGTCGTAGGATGTGCTCGCCGGCGTTCAACTCCGGTGAGGTGACATGGCGTCATTATCTTGAGGCTAATTAGAGCGTTAATCTCGCCCTATGCCACTGACGGACCGGCCCCACCCCCTAGTTAACCGCGGGGTAAACCCTTGTATAAGTGAAAACATGATAATGGCATTTTAAATACCCCTTATGGAGTTTGCATATGAACCCTTGGTTCATATAGACTTCATTTAAATTGTTGCTAGATGCATTAGTACAAATCACAGCATACTGACATGCCATGATCATGCATCATATTGTGCATTGCATTGATTATATTCTTTCTGTGTTTGTCGGTGATTGTTCCCCCCGATAGACGTGGTTCCGATGATTGATCGATGACACCGATGAAGAACTATATTATCTTCAGAAGTGCCAGGCAAGAAAAACCCACTTGTTCATTCCGATACAATCCCACTCTCTCGCTCCTGCCCTTTTTTACTGCATTAGGACAACAGTGATTCAAATGTTACATGATGCGGTAGTTGAACCCCTTTCCTCTGCATGACCTGTCATTGCCACAGTAAATAGATGAAACCCACTAGTATGAGTAGGATTTGTTTGAGCCCTGATGCGCCTACTCATTCATGCTTGTTTGTCATGCCTGCTATTGCTTAGAGTTGTGTTAGGTCTGATTCATCAGGGGTGAATTGGAAAGTTGTGAACATGTCCTACTGTTGAGAGCTAAGTGTGTGAACATGATTTGGTAAAGGTAGCAGTGAGAGGCCATGTAGGAGTACATGGTGGGTTGTCTCATTGCAGCCGTCCTCATGAACTGAGTTCTGTGTTTGTGATCCATGAATAGTTACTACCACACATTGGGTTCCGGTAACTCGACCCCTCTCGACTTGTATTAATCAACTCGATCTCTGTCCAGGAGTTGCAACTAGTTTATGGTGTTTGTAGGTAGTGTTAGTAGTCTACCAAGTGGCACCCGGTATAGGTGGGCTTGGGACAGAATAGGCATAGTGGCCCGATGTACCAAGTGGAACCCGGATGGTGGGCTTGGGAACCCTGTACACATCGTTTGGGGCTGTGAGCGACACCCCGGCCGGATCTCCTTGCGGATGGAACCAGAATAGGCGATAAACCTGGACTAGAGACTTGTTGGTTAGTCAGGTCATGGCCGACTCCCTCACCAGGCTTCCGCTTGAAGGTTGTCGAGATACACGACGTGTTAATGGTGGTAAGTGGCGAGAGCGTGTGTGAAGTACACCCCTGCAGGGTTATCGTTATCTATTCGAATAGCCGGATTCCTCGGATATGGAAACTTGGACCCCTTGCATCGTTCATAGAAAAGTGAAAGTGGATACTCTAAAATGCGCAAGATAAGCGTGAGTGCTATGGATGGCGTTCTCGTAGGGAGACGGGAGCAGATCCATAGTGGTGTATTGATATGGTGAATATGTGGACTCGTGGGTGCCACCTCAAAAGAGTTGCTTGCAGTTGTAGTTTAGGTTAGCCACTGAGTCAAACCTGGCTTGCTGCAGTTAAACTCCACTACCCCTTTGTTGATACTGATGCATATGTAGTTAGTTCTGATGTAAGTCTTGCTGGGTACAATTGTACTCATGTTTACTTAATTTATGTTTTTGCAGAGAGACTTCAGTCTCGCTAGTAGTTCCATGTGGACTTCGACGTTTAGCTCGTTACCTCAGCTATGACCTTGTACCCTTGGGAGGGTCTTGTAGATAGTCAGGCTTCTCAGCCTTCTTCATTTGTAGTTGTCTGTACTCACACAAGTTAAGCTTCCGCATGTGCTTGTTGCTTGTATGCTCTGTATGTTGGGTCATGAGACCCATGTTTGTAATACCTGGCTCTTCGGAGCCTAATGAATAAATACTCTGAGTCGTAGAGTCTTGTTGTGATGCCATGTTGTATTGCACATATCGAGCATATTGTGTGTGTGATTGAAATGCTTGGTATGTTTGGGATCTGACAACCTAGTTGTTTATCCTTGGTAGCCTCTCTTATGGGGAAATGTAGTCTGGTGCTTCCACTGAGCCTTGGTAGTCTGCTACAGCCCGGTTTACCGGAGTCCTGCTAGCCCAGTACTACTGCTCCGGAACACTTGACTGGCCGGCATGTGATTCACTCCGTTCCTGTGTCTGTCCCTTCGGGGAAATTTCATGCGGTGACATCCGGAGTCCTACCTAGCCTGCTACAGCCCGGTTCACCGGAGTCCTGTTAGCCCAGTGCTACAGCCCGGATTCGCACATTGCTGACCGACATGCTCGATGTTGATTCATGTATGCATGTCCCCTTTGGTGCCACTTTGGGTTCACGACTAGTCATGTCGGCCCAGGTTCTCTGTCATATGGATGCTAGCGACACTATCATATACGTGAGCCAAAAGGCGCAAACGGTCCCGGGCCATGGTAAGGCGACACCCGTGGAATACCGTGCGTGAGGCTGCAAAGTGATATGAGGTGTTACCGGCTAGATCGATGTGACTTGTAATTGGGGTCCTGACAGGCGGCCAGCCCCTAGCGGGCACCTCGAGTACGCCGCTGGTGGTGGTGGAGAGCAGCCCCCGGCGCAGCCCCCTGCGTGCGTTCATCACTCGCTCCCCACTGATGTGTGCTGGGGCACAATTTCTTGGTGCTGGCCTTGCCGTGGTTGCAGGAGGAGAACGGCAGCAGGAGGAGCCACTGAGGGCCACCCTCAGCACGCCACCCCCATCGACCTTGCCACCCCGAGGGGGTCCCTAGCAAGGGCGCCAAGCACCGAGCCCATGCGCACGGAGGAGAAGGAGGAGGAGGCCCCGGGCGCCGGTGGCTCCGTCCCGGCACCGAATGTCGGTGGGGAGGGGGCCACTTCGTCCTAGCTTGGCAAAGCTGAGTTGTTTGCCTCCTGTTCCCGCTCGTTTTTCTTCTTTCAAATTTTGATCTTGGCTTCGCCTCATCCTCCTTCTCTGTACCCAGATCCTTCCTCGGCGGACCAGGAGGACATGGACACCGTCATCGGAGATGTCGCCAGAGAGGCTGCGGCCGAGGCCGGCGAGATCACCGCTGAGGAGGCCGCCAAGGATGTTGTTGAGGACGCCGGTGAGGGGCCTGCCACGGAGCCCGGTGAGGCCGCTGCCGAGGAGGCCGGCAAGGGGCCTACCGGGGAGCCCAGCAAGGCCGCTGCCGAGGAGGAGGTGGTCGATGACCAGCCTTCC
Source organism: Triticum urartu (assembly GCF_003073215.2). Classification (NCBI taxonomy): domain Eukaryota; kingdom Viridiplantae; phylum Streptophyta; class Magnoliopsida; order Poales; family Poaceae; genus Triticum; species Triticum urartu. The sequence goes on from NC_053025.1 coordinate 591,212,536, forward strand.
TCCTCCGCCGCTTCTGGCTCAGGCAAATATCTGAAGGTGGGCGACGACTTGTTCGTCCACCTCCCATGGACAGCGAGCACCAGGACGCCCGCTGAGGGGGAGGTGTTCGACGACAAGGTGCTCGGTGCCGCTGGGCTTGAGGTCGTCGATGGACCGAGTGTCGGCGGCGGCCGTTCCCAGGAAGAACGGCTCCTCCAGAGCATGAGCGCCAGCTTCCACAAGCTTCAGGCGCTTCAACATGCCCGCATGGACAAGGCCAAGTCCAAGATGGCAGCGGTGGACAAGGCGGAGGTGGACCTCGAAGGACGCGTCGCCGAGGCGCAGGCTTGGTTCCGCTAGGCCTGTGAGGAATTCAAGGCCGCCCAGGAACAGCTAGCCGAGCACAAGCTGGAGCTTGTCATGAAGCAGGCCGACATCGAGAAGGCCCAGGAGACAGCGAGTCGACAGGCAGCCAAGGAGGAGGCCGCTCGGCTCCAGCACCAGGACGAGCTGAACTCCTAGGAGGACCTTGCCGCTCGTGAGGAGAAGCTTGCCGCGACACTCCGCAGCAAGGACGAGGAGGTCCAGGAGCTCATCGGGCAGCGGACCCGGGAACTGGAGCAGAGGCACGAGGAGGCCCTCAATGCTCAGGCCTAGGCCCATGCCGGCAAGGTGAACGAGCTGGAGGCGGGGCGTGACGGGCTGAAGAGGCAGGTCCAGGAGCTGACGGGGGAGAGGGACGCGGCCAAGGGCGCTTTGGCTGACGCGCAGGCCGCAGTCCTCGAGAAAGCTGAGCTACTCTCCATGGCCAACGAGTCCATCAAGGACCTGAAGCTGAAGCTGGAGGGTCTTGAAGGGACGCTCTCGGAGGTCATGGCTCGGGAGGAGACCCTGACCAAGAATCTAGAGAAGGAGAGGCAGCTGCGGAAGAACGACGCCGCCAGCCACGCAGAATTTGTGGCGGGCGAGAAGCTCTAGGTCAGCCGCCTCTCCGAGGTCGCCGGCAGGTTCACCATGCAGCTAGCTACCATGGGGATGTCCAACATGAGGTACATCCCAGAGCCGAACATGAGTCCTAATGTCAGGCTGAATCTGTTCTTCGAGGGTGTTCACGGGGCCCTGGAGCGGCTTCGCTCCAACTGGGCGGCCTCTCTGGCCTAAGAGGCCCAAAGGCTTTGCCGGGGTGCCATGACCAAGGTCCTCACCAATATGGCGTACTGGAACCCTGACCTCGACTTCGAAGCTTCGCTGGATAGCTAGCCGGACGACGTGGACCCCGCACTGCTCGAGGAGTGCATCGAGCCCGTCATCAGCCGCATCGACGGAGTTCAGAGGGTACAAGGCCAGCGTCGGGACTAGGCACCCCGTTTCTTATCGCCGCTGCAGGTTCATGACCAAGACAATTTTTATCTTTAGTTAGAACCGCAACAACAAATGATGCAATATAACTCTGCAGTACTTTTGAAACAATGCATGTTATTTTCCCGTTTGATCTCCCCTTGTATGTCCACCCTACGTTAATCAGGTAGGCTTGCTGGCGCAGAAATCCAGGCGGCGCCTTGAGGACGGATCCTCAATGGCCTGCCGGGAATGCTTGCTGTCGGGCAAACCACCTCACTGCTCTTGACACGGCCGCTCGAGCTGTCGAGCGGACTCGAGACAGAACGAGAGCATTGCCAATCGCAGAAGGTCACCCTGCCATTCTCGATGCAGCTGCTCGAACTGTTGAGCAGACTCGAAACAGAACGAGGGCGTTGCCAATAGTGGCAGGGCCCCATTGTGTGCTGGTTTTCCATACATAGGGCAAGATCGTCGAGGACGATAACCGTATATATAAAAAGGAATTACTCAAAGTTTCGCATGACTTAGCTTTTCTGCCGCTGCGTGAGCGTTCGCCCCGTCCACCGAGGACGCCATTTGTTTGGTCGTCTTCTTGCTTGAAGCGATGACCACGATGAAGTCGTTGCTTCAACCAGACCGGATTCTCACAACTGCGCACCCCCTACATGGCGCACCAGAGATGTCGGTGGGAAATGACACCTATGGGGTCACTGGGAACCCTTCTACGGTTGGCAGGCGCTGGGTTGTGCAAAGAGCGGGTCTGGCGGTCAGCACACAAATCGTTTACCCAGGTTCGGGCTGCGGAGACGCGTAAAACCCTAGACTTGCTTTGATGTATATTTAGGTGTTCTTGTGTTCTTGAACTAGCTGCGGTGGCTCTCTAGTCCAAAAGATCCGAATCCCCCTCCAGTACGCCTCGGACCTCCTTTTATAGACAAAAAGGGGGTCGCCATAGTGGCACACATGAGGTGGAAAGGTGTACAGGGGCTGAGTCTATCCCCGGGCATCGTCGGACAAACGCATTTAATGCGCTGCCGACGTGCCCCTCTTGCTTTATTGGGGACGGCAAAGAAGTTCGTCCCAACTATCGTCGCCTCGCCTGGCTCCAACGCGCGTCCAATCTTACGAGGCATCGTAGTGCCACGTTGGCTAGCTGCTGGGCTGGCGCGGTGGTGGAGCCTTCACAAAGATCTACATGCCACCACGCAGGTGCTTGCTGAGTTGGTGTAGAGGTCGCGCGCTGCCACGAAGAGGCCTCCCCAGCTGGTCGAGCTGGCAGCTATATGTGAACGGCGGTGGGGTCTTCGCAGACGCGGGCCTGGCTATGGCCCCGCAGGCGTCCTCGGCAAGGATCTTGCCGAGTGCCCGACAAGGGTCTCGCTGCGGCACGCGGTCGTCCCCGGCAAGTATCTTGTCGGGGGTCTCATGGATCTCCTTGGCAAAGATCTCGCCAAGGATCGTTGTCTTCTGGTTTTCATCTAATCTTCTGTATCTATGATCTCTTCACAGATCTGCATGCCACCATGGAGGTGACTCCCGAGCCTTGGTTCCAATATGGTTGATGGTGTTGGAACCCCTTGGGCTCAAGGGTGGCGCGCTCTGCTGGCGTCAGGCAAGTTGCCCCGGCAAGGATCTTGCTGAGGCTGTGGAAGCCACCCCGGCAAGGGTCTTGTCAGGGGAGTCGACCTCGCCCTCTTGCTCTCTTTGCGTCTCTGGCCTTGGCGTTGCCCTGGTTGTATTGTGCTCCGGGATCCCTCCTCTGCCTTGCTTAGTGTGGCCGCGGGCGCGGCCCTGACTGCCCGTGCACAAGTAAAGGGGTGCAAAAGGAGAGCCCCTACGTTTGTACACCGACACCATGCTTTATGGCTTAGAACCGGGACTTCAACGATGTTTTGAATGTCATGGAGAATATGAGATGTTCCAGGAGTTGAAGTTAAAATTTCAAGCAAATGCCCGGACTGAGAGATATGAAGTCTCCAATAAGTTCTACAACTGCAAGATGGAGGAGAATAGTTATGTCAGTGAACATATATTCGAAATGTCAGGGTACCACAACCACTTGACTCAACTGGGAGTTAATCTTCATGATGGTAGTGCCACAGAGTTCTTCAATCACTGCCACCAAGCTACAAAAGCTTCGTGATGAACTATAATATGCAAGGGATGGATAAGACAATTCCCGAGCTCTTCGCAATGCTGAAGGCTGCGGAGGTAAAAATCAAGAAGAAGCATCAAGTGTTGATGGTTAACAAAACCACTAGTCTTAAGAAAAATGGCAAAGGGAAGAAGGGTAACTTCAAGAAGAACGGCAAGCAAGTTGCTGCTCAAGTGAAGAAGCCCAAGTCTGGACCTAAGCCTGAGATTGAGTGCTTCTACTGCAAAGGGACTGGTCAGTGGAAGCGGAACTGCCCCAAGTATTTGGCGGATAAGAAGGATGGCAAAGTGAAAGGTATATTTGATATACATGCTATTGATGTGTACCTTACTAATGCTCATAGTAGCGCCTGGATATTTGATACTGGTTCTGTTGCTCATATTTGCAACTCGAAACAGGGGCAACGGATTAAACGAAGATTGGCTAAGGATGAGGTGACGATGCACATGGGAAATGGTTCCAAATTTGATGTGATCACCGTCGGCATGCTACCTCTACATCTACCTTCGGGATTAGTTTTAGACCTGAATAATTGTTATTTGGTACCAGCGTTAAGCATGAACATTATTTCTAGATATTGTTTGATGCGAGACTGTTATTCATTTAAATCAGAGAATAATGGTTGTTCTATTTATATGAGTAATATCTTTTATGATCATGCACCCTTGATGAGTGGTCTATTTTTGTTAAATCTCGATAGTAGTGATACACATATTCATAGTATTGAAGCCAAAAGATACTAGTTTAATAATGATAGTGCAACTTATTTGTGGCACTGTCGTTTAGGTCATATTGGTGTAAAGCGCATGAAGAAACTCCATGCTGATGGACTTTTGGAATCACTTGATGCTTGCGAACCATGCCTCATGGGAAAGATGACTAAGACTCCGTTCTCCGAAACAATGGAGCAAGCAACAGACTTGTTGGAAATAATACATACTGATGTATGCGGTCCGATGAGTGCTGAGGCTCGCAGTGGGTATTGTTATTTTCTAACCTTCACAGATGATTTGAGCAGATATGGGTATATCTACTTGATGAAACATAAGTCTGAAACATTTGAAAAGTTCAAAGAATTTTAGAGTGAAGTGGAAAATCATAGTAACGAGAAAATAAAAATTCTACAATCTGATCGTGGAGGTGAATATTTGAGGTATGAGTTTGGTCTTCATTCGAAACAATGCAGAAAATATTCTCAACTCACGCCACCTGGAACACCACAGCGTAATGGTGTGTCCAAACGTCGTAACTGCACTTTATTAGATATGGTGCGATCTATGATGTCTCTTACTCATTTACCGCTATCATTTTGGCATTATGATTTAGAGACGGTTGCATTCAAGTTAAATAGGGCACCATCTAAATCCGTTGAGACGACACCATATGAACTGTGGTTTGGCAAGAAACCCAGGTTGCCGTTTCTTAAAGTTTGGGGCTGTGATGCTGTCACAGCCCTGGCTTAGCCTTTGCTTGACCTTGCTTGATCATCATGGCATCATGTTTAATTCTTGAAAAGTTGAAATGGGGGCTGTTCAAACCCTAGCACCAGAACCAAATCAAATAGGTTCAACTTAAAAATATTTTCAGTGAATCCAAAATGCCCTCTGGAAATGTTCATGATTTTTGATAAAGGTGAAAACCTCTAACAAAAATGATGAACATATTTATAGGCCATTCCTGGATTTTTGAATTAACCCATAATGTATTTGAATTGGACATTTAAATTTTATAAATATTTTAAATGTCCAAATACTCATGAGCTGAAATGGTTACTGTGGAAATATTCCGAACAGTGCCCACAAGCAAGCTCATGATTTTTGAAAATGCTCTGGCATTTTATTTTAAAGCCAAAACATTTGCAGAAAATAAAAAAAGAAAACAGAAAAGAGAGAGTTAGAGCTTACCTGTCGCCCTGGCCTGGCCCAGCTCGGCCCAGCCCACTGGCTACTGCCAGTCATCCCCCTCCTCTCACCAGGAGGACGAGAGGCGCGCGCCCGGCGCCCGTAGCCACACGCCGGCCACCTCCTGCTTCTGCCGACACCCAGGACGCCGTCTACGAGTGCCACGCACTCTCCCTCGTCCCCCTCTCACTTTCCCCACTCTCCCCGTGCCCCTCTCCCTCCTCTGGCTCTCTCCCCATCCCCTCCCGAGAGGAGCTCGTCGCCACCGTCGCCGTCCACCGTGGCCATCGACCCTCTCTCATCTCTTCGACGTGTCCCCGAGCACCGTCGGCGTCTTCCTCTTCCTCACGGGCGAGCCACGACGCCTCGGATGCACTGCAACGCTGCTAGCACCGTCTTCTTCCACCTCGGTCCGCCGAGATCGCTGGCGACCGTACACCGCCCCTGATGCCTCCCTGAGCTCGTTGAGGCCACCGCTACACTCCCTGTGAGCCCCTTCTCTATTCCCCTCTCTTCCCTTTTTCGTTTTCTCCCTCTAACCATGGGCTCCATTGAGCCCGAGAGCTCCCCGCCGCCGGCCATGTCACCATCGTAGCTACGGCCGTGCAACCTCGCGTTCGAGCTCACCGTTGCACTCACCGCACTTTCGTGAGTCGAACACGACTAACCATGGCTCCTCCCTTGCTCGCATCGCCCAAACCATTGCCGGCCGAACTCCGGCCGCCGCCCAAATCGCCGCTGCCGCCGCTACAGGCCACCCCAGCTCCACTCACTGCCACTAGTGGATGCGCCACTCCTCTTCCCATAGAGCCAAACCCCGTCGCAAACCACCCTCTGTAGCGCCGTCCCGAGCCACTCCGGTGAGCCTCCACCGCGTGTTATGGTCGTCGCCGGCCGTGCTCCGGCGAGTGCTGACGTGGCGCGTCATTAGCGCTAACCACCGCCAGCTAGATCACCCACATACGCTGATAGATGGGCCCCAACGCCCACTAATTTTGTAATTAGGCTAAACACACCCCTGTTTAACCCTGTGACACTGACGTGTGGACCCCACACGTCAGGTTTGACCTGGACTGAGCCGTTGACCTACTGACGTCACAATGAGGTCATGCTGATGCAATAATTCCTTTTTGGAATTTAAATAAATCTTAAATGATTTATTATTTTTAGAAAATATCCAAAACTTTGAAAAATCATAGAAATTAATCTATAGCTCCAAATGAAATAAATTATATATGAAAAATTATCAGAAAAATTCAAGGAATCCATCTGTACCATTTTCATGCATGTTTGAGCAAGTTAACCTCACTGTTTAGGATGAAACATGATTAGGGCAAATTTCATAATAGGTTTGGAGTTGGAATTTGATATAGTTTTGAATTCCACTTTAATTAAAATGACTTTCTGTTGCCTTAGCCCAAAACACATTCATATTGCCATGTCATAGCATGCATCATATTGTTGCATATCGCCATGTGTTGATTGTGTTCTTTCTCAGTTGCCGGTGTTTGTCCCCCCTTATTAGACGTTGATCCAGCGATGAATTCGATGACACCGATGAAGAGCTATACTATCTTCAGAAGTGCTAGGCAAGCAAACCCCCTTGTTCATTCTGATACAATCCCACTGTCTCGCTCCTGCTCTCTTTTACTGCATTAGGACAACAACGATTCAACTGTTACATGCTGCGGTAGTTGAACCCCTTTTCCTCTACATGATTTGTCATTGCCACAGTAAATAGATGAAACCCACTAGCATGAGTAGGAGTTGTTTGAGTCCTGAGGTGCCTACTCATTCGTGCTTGTATGTCATGCCTGCTACTGCTTAGAGTTGAGTCAGGTCTGATTCATCGAGGATGAATTAGAATGTGGTGAACATGTCCTACCGTTGAGAGCTAAGTGTGTGAACACGATTTGGTAAAGGTAGCGGTGAGAGGCAATGTAGGAGTACATGCTGGGTTGTCTCATTGCAGCCATCCTCAGGAACTGAGTTCTGTGTTTGTGATCCATGAACAGTTACTAACACACATTGGGCTCCGGGCGCTCCAAGCTCTCTCGACTTATTAATCAACTCGATCTCTATCCAGGAGTCGCAACTAGTTTCTGGTGTTTGTAGGTAGTGTTAGTAGTCTACCAAGTGGCACCCGGTACAGGTGGGCTTGGGACAGACTAGGCACAGCAGCACGGTGTACCAAGTGGCACCCGGATGGTGGGCTTGGGAACCCTGCTCACATCGTTTGGGGCCGTGAGCGACACCCCGGCCGGATCTCCTTGCGGATGGAACCCGAATAGGCGATAAACCTGGACTAGAGACTTGTTGGTTAGTCGGGTCGTGGCCGACTCCCTCACCCGGCTTCCGCTTGAAGGTTGTTGAGGTACATGACGTGTACAGGGCAATAAATGGCGAGAGCGTGTGTGAAGAAGTACACCCCTGCAGGGTTATCATTATCTATTCGAATAGCCGGATTCCTCGGATATGGAAACTTGGACCCCTTGCATAGTTCATAGACAAGTGGAAGTGGATACTCTAAAACTCGCAAAATAAGCGTGAGTGCTATGGATGGCCTTCTCGTAGGGAGACGGGAGCGGATCCATAGTGGTGTATTGATATGGTGAATATGTGGACTCGTGTGCGCCACCTCAAAAGAGTTGCTTGCAGTCGTAGTTCAGGTTAGCCACTGAGTCAAAGTTGGCTTGCTGCAGTTAAACTCCACCACCCCCTTTATTGATACCGATGCATATGTAGATAGTTCTGATGTAAGTCTTGCTGGGTACATTTGTACTCACGTTTGCCTATTTTATGTTTTGCAGAGAGATGTCAGTCTCGCTAGTAGTTCCGTGTGGACTTCGACGTTTAGCTTGATACCTCAGCTACGATCCTGTGTCCTCGGCAGGATCTGGTAGATAGTCAGGCTTCTCAGCCTTTTTCATTTGTAGATGTCTGTACTCAGACATGTTAAGCTTCCGCATGTGTTTGACTTGTATGCTCTGAATGTTGGGCCATAAGACCCATGTTTGTAATATCTCGCTCCTCGGAGCCTATTGAATAAATACTTGAGTTGTAGAGTTATGTTGTGGTGCCATGTTGTATTTACACATATCGAGCATATTGTGTGTATGATTGAAATGCTTGGTATGTGTGGGATCCGACAACCGAGTTGTTTATCCTTGGTAGCCTCTCTTATGGGGAAATGTAGTCATGTGCTTCCATGAGCCATAGTAGTCCGCTACAGCCCGGTTCACAGCAGGGAGGTACCAAAGTAATCCACGAGTGGATCACTGGACAGCCGTCAAGAACATCCTGAAATACCTGAAAAGCACTAAGGATATGTTTCTTGTATATGGAGGTGACAAAGAGCTCATTGTAAATGGTTACATTGATGCAAGCTTTGACACTGATCCGGACCATTCTAAATCGCAAACCGGATACGTGTTTTTACTGAACGGTGGAGCTGTCAGTTGGTGCAGTTCTAAACAAAGCGCCGTGGCGGGATCTACATGTGAAGCGGAGTACATAGCTGCTTCGGAAGCAGCAAATGAAGGAGTCTGGATGAAGGAGTTCATATCCGATCTAGGTGTCATACCTAGTGCATCGGGTCCAATGAAAATCTTTTGTGACAATACTGGTGCAATTGCCTTGGCGAAGGAATCCAGATTTCACAAGAGAACCAAACACATCAAGAGACGCTTCAATTCCATTCGGGATTTAGTCCAAGTGGGAGACATAGAAATTTGCAAGATACATACGGATCTGAATGTTGCAGACCCGCTGACTAAGCCTCTTCCACGAGCAAAACATGATCAGCACCAAGGCTCCATGGGTGTTAGAATCATTACTGTGTAATCTAGATTATTGACTCTAGTGCAAGTGGGAGACTGAAGGAAATATGCCCTAGAGGCAATAATAAAGTTATTATTTATTTCCTTATATCATGATAAATGTTTATTATTCATGCTAGAATTGTATTAACCGGAAACATAATACATGTGTGAATACATAGACAAAAACAGAGAGTCACTAGTATGCCTCTACTTGACTAGCTCGTTAATCAAAGATGGTTATGTTTCCTCACCATAGACATGAGTTGTCATTTGATTAACGGGATCACATCATTAGGAGAATAATGTGATTGACTTGACCCATTCCGTTAGCTTAGCACTTGATCGTTTAGTTTGTTGCTATTCCTTTCTTCATAACTTATACATGTTCCTATGACTATGAGATTATGCAACTCCCGTTTACCGGAGGAACACTTTGTGTGCTACCAAATGTCACAACGTAACTGGGTGATTATAAATGTGCTCTACAGGTGTCTCCGAAGGTACTTGTTGGGTTGGCGTATTTCGAGATTAGGATTTGTCGCTCCGATTGTCGGAGAGGTATCTCTGGGCCCTCTCGTTAATGCACATCACTCAAGCATTGCAAGCATTGCAACTAATAAGTAAGTTGCAGGATGATGTATTACGGAACGAGTAAAGAGACTTGCCGGTAACGAGATTGAACTAGGTATTGAGATACCGACGATCGAATCTCGGGCAAGTAACATACCGATGACAAAGGGAACAACGTATGTTGTTATGCGGTCTGACCGATAAAGATCTTTGTAGAATATGTAGGAGCCAATATGAGCATCCAGGTTCCGCTACTGGTTATTGACCGGAGACATGTCTCGGTCATGTCTACATAGTTCTCGAACCCATAGGGTCCGCACGCTTAAAGTTCGGTGACGATCGTAATTAGGGTTTTTGTGTTTTGATGTACCGAAGGTTTTTCAGAGTCCCGGATGTGATCACGGACATGACGAGGAGTCTCGAAATGGTCGAGACATAAAGATTGATATATTGGAAGCCTATATTTGGATATCGGAAACGTTCCGGGTGAAATCAGGATTTTACCAGAGTACCGAGGGGTTACCGGAACCCCCCCCCCCCAGGGGGTTATTGGGCCTACATGGGCCATAAGGGAGAATAGGAGGGCCGGCCAGGGCAGGCCGCGCACCCCCTCCCCCCCTAGTCCGAATAGGACAAGGAAGGGGGGGCGGCGCCCCCCTTTCCTCTTTCACCCTTCCTCCTTCCTTTTCCAATTGAAAGTGCGTTATATCGACTTAGAGGGGGGGTGAATAGGCGATTTTTATGGAAGTCTCAAAACCGTGAGAGTTATGAAGACAAACAGTGAAGATTATGCCTATTACTATGCAGGGGAAGTTAGATTACACTAGTCAAGCCAAGGTCATGTATTCAATAGAGTGAAAGCAGTGACAAACAGCTTCAGTGTAATAAGGATTCAGTAGGAAGAAGTTATGAAGTCAAACAGATCATACATTCATGTTATGAGACAAACGGTAAAGCAGATGTAAATGGCTTCACAAATGAATAACTGTAAGTAAAAGGAAGTGAAGATGAAACCAAGTTGACACGTTGAAAGACCAATGATTTGTTGGGACCAGTTCCAGTTGACTGTGACAAACTGTACGTCTGGTGGAGCGGCTAGGTATTTAAACCAAAGGACACACAGTCCCGGACACCCAGTCAAGAACACTCAGCCAAGACACCCAAGTCCTCACCGTTTCTCCTTGAGCTAAGGTCACACAGACCTCGCCCAATCACTCAGGTAGTCTTCAAGGTAGACTCCCAAACCTTTCACAGACTTCGTTCACTAGCAATCCACAATTTTCTCTTGGATGCTCTGAACGCGACGCCTTAACCGTCTGGAGGATGCACAGTCCTCAAGTGTAATAAGTCTTCAAATCACACAGACCACGAAGACTTAAGTGATGCCCAATTTACTCTGGCTCTGGGTGGTTAGGGCTTTTCTCCTCACTAGGAATTTTTCTTTCAAAGGCTTCGAGGTGGGTTGCTCTCAAACGACAAAAGCCGTGCACTGAAATCTGAGCAGCCAACCGTTTAAGGTTGTGGGGGGTGGACTATTTATAGCCACTTGGCAACCCGACCTGATCTGTCCGAAATGACCCTGGGTCACTAAGGAACTGACACGTGTACCAACGGTCGGATTTCGAACTCACACGGCAACTTTACTTGGGCTACAAGTAAAGCTGACTTGTCTGACTCTGGACAAGATTTTCTCTCATAGGCTTCGCTCGAAGACATAGGATTTGAATTAGGCATCACTTCAGTCATTCTGACTGGTTCTCTTCGACCCCACTTAACAGTACGGTGGTTCCTATGACACAACATGAATGAAATAAAACTACGAAGGATCTAGGTCTTCGAGTTCCAAAAGCTTCATAGGGAGTCTTCTCATGTCATTGTCTTCAATATGAATATCTTCATAAACCACCATTGTCTTCAATGTCTTCGTACATTTTTAGGGGTCATCTCTGGTAGTAAAACCGAATCAATGAGGGACTTCTACCTGTGTTTTCCTGCAATTCTCACAAACACATTAGTCCCTCAGCTAGGTTTGTCGTCAATACTCCAAAACCAACTAGGGGTGGCACTAGATGCACTTACAATCTCCCCCTTTTTGGTGATTGATGACAAACTAGTTGAAGTTTTCAACGGGAAACATAATTTGTGAAATTGTAAAAGAATTGTCTTCATAAGTTGCAAGGGCTCCCCCTGAAGATGTGCATATAAGTAATTTGCTTCTTGAATGCAAATGCACATGGCAGGTTGTACTTGTGGAGATCCACTTCAACTTATGACAATCCACTATGCATGTGAAAGTATATGAAGATAATGACATGCATAATGGAAAATGGACGTCTGCAGAATGAGATGAGTGCGGAATTTATCTTCGCAAACCGGAGTGACAAACAGGTAGCAGACGACCATCAAGGCTAAGTGTTACAACTCAATGAAGCAAATGTAGCAAAAAAACGGGAGTTGTAAGCACGAAGCAAAATGTAGCAAAATATGAAGGCACCCGCCCATAGTGACCCGCTTGAAGACTATAACCATCATATGCTTCTCCCCCTTTTGTCAGTGATGACCAAAAAGGTTTGAAGACATAGAGGTTTCTACGCGTTCCCAGGCGCAGCAGGGTCGGTGGAGTTGTTTGGCGGTGGTGCAGACGAGCTTGGTGCAGATTCGACGCGCGTTGAAGCAGGTGGAGATGATGTCGCGTCGTCTTCTTCTTCAATAATCCGGGCAGACACGGTGGCAGCAGAAGAAGAGAACTCTGACTCTTCAAGTGATGGTGTGCTGCGCATCACCGCTCTTCTTGGAGGCGTGGAGTCAAATTTGAAGTGCTCTGTGAAGCCATCCTCATGCAGTTCAGCTTCAGGGCACATCATGGTGAGGCCCTTCCAAGTGCGGCGACAGGTCTCGTGTGTGACAAATGCATTCTTGGTTGCCAGATTTCTGATGCGATTGACGTCTTGCATGATGCTTCTCATCTGCCTCTTGAGCCAGTCGTGATGCCTATCTTGCTTTTGGTGAAGAGCCACAAGAAGCTCTCTGTCATTGAGTGCACGAGCGCGCTTCTTGGGTCTCTTTGCAGCTGTGCTGTTGGTGGCTTCAGTTGATGCAGGGGCACGTGTGGTGCCAGCCATTGGATACACTCGGGAGAGAGCTTCAACACCTTCAATATTTTGAGTGAAGCTCTGGTGTTCTGCATTCTGAAGACTTAGTGGTTGCTTGGCCGGCTCTGGATATATTGCTTCAGCAGATGTGTCCACATCTGGCAAAAATATCCTATGATTGCGGGCTGAGGGTTGATAGGAGATTGCAGAGTGAAGCTTGATCAGCCTCATAACCCAAGGAGCATAAAACTTTAATCCAAACAGTTCTGAAGCAGACGCTGCAAATTGACGGATGAAGAGATCCTGTGCATTGAAGCATTTGCCATGAAGAATGCAGAAGATGAGAGTCTTCATTGCACCATCAATCGTTGCATATCGAGAGTGTCCCTTGACTGGCCAGAGAGTCCGCCTTATGATGTGATATATTGTTCTGGGCAGGTACTCTAAGTCTTCAACGAAGAACTTAGTTGGATAGGGTGCATTTGGAGGAAATGGCTTCATCATTGAGAGCATCTGACTCATATCTGGCTCAGGACGCTGAAATATGCTCTCAATTGCTTCAGCATGGAGTTGGCACCCTTCTTCAAAGAATTCGCCAGGAGTGGGAAGGCCGGTAAGCTCAATTAGGTCGAAAGCATTGGCTTCATGATGGATATTGCCTGTCATCCACTCCAGGATCCATGTCTTCGGATCTCTGTTATAGCCTTTGATATGCAAAGTGGCATAGAACTGGAGCAGAAGCTCTTCGTTCCAGTGCTCTTCGTCAGTGATAAATGGCAGCAAACCCACTTGCTTGAAGCAATCCAGTGCTTCTTCCAGACCAGGCAGACCTGCAACAGCTTCAACCTCAAGGCGCTTGTGAGGAAAGATGCGGCCTTGGTTGTAGAGGATGCATGAATAATAGCTGCGCTGTTGATGGCTCCAGAACCTATCTGATACAATCCGTTCCCTTGAATAAGGGTTCTTGGAGCGGTCGAAAAACGTGTTATCTGCCCTGAAGCCGTTGATGTTGAAGGAACCAGGAGCTGATGCAGGACCTGGGAACCTTGGTAGTCGTGGGATCGGCTTCTGGACCTGGGGCCTGTGCGCAATATGATAGTTGAATTGTGGTCCGGCAGCAGACTCAGGCACAGAATGTTCAGGAGCAGTAGCTTCGGTGTCTTCTGAAGCTGTTGTTGGGGAGGGCTCCACATTTGCTTCGGCGTTGTTTGTGGCAGCCTCAACATTTTCAGCTTCAGGCACGTTCTCCTTGAGAACTGCTTCTTGTTGGTGCGGGAGTTGGAGCTTGTGGTATTTCTGCTTGCTCTTCGGCTGATGCAGCCGGAATGTCTTCAGCAGCCTGAGCCCTTGGCCCTTTGCGAAGCCTATGGAGTGTAGGCGCTGGTGGAGTTGCAGTGGGTTGGGGCTCATCTTCCTCCTGTGGGCGATCTGCCCACGACGCATTTTGTGTGATTGGCGTCAATGGACGACCAATACTGATCTGTTCGCTTGTCTCAAGCTGAGGAAGGGCTGCATCACCTTGCACATTGTCTTGGGGACCAATGTCTTCAGCAGCATTGGGGTTGGCTGCTGGAATGTCTTCAGCGTGCGGAGCCTCTATGTAAGCAGGCTCATGCACTGTCAACTGACGATCTGCGTCAGGATAGCGGACGCAGAGTGGTTCAACTATCAGGGGCTCTGTGGGAGCAGCCCGAGATTTCTTGGTCTTGCGCTTCTTGATGATGGGTTCAGAAGGAGAGGCTTCAGAATGTTTTCTCTTCTTAGCTTCAGCCTCTGCAGTCCGTGTCTTCTTGTGCTGTGAGGCGGTTGATCGACTCTTTGGCTTCGAGCCAGTCGTTGCAGCGGGGAAGACAATCGGAGCATCAGGTTCTGACCTTGGCGCTTCAGGTTCGGGCACAGGCCGCCTTCTTTTTCTTCTTCGCGGCCATCCTGGGGTCAATGCCGGGACGCCCAAGTGCCTTGCGCTTTTCTGCCTCATTGTAGGCTTGCACGCAGCGATCAGCCAAAGTCTTCATGCGTTCTCGCGAGCCTTGAGCTTCGGCACGCGTCTTCAGGAAGTTTTCTTTCAGCTCGTGCAACATGATCTTGAAGTTTTTCACTTCTTGCACACTGAGCTTGGCCACGTGCTTCTTGAACTGAGCCTTTTCATGATCAATTTTCTGCTTCAGTTCTACAATTCGCTGGGCTATTGCAAGTTCTGAAGCGATTGCACCTTGAAAGGCAACGCTGAGGCCTATGGGTAGCTGCAGATCATTGAAGCTTATGTCTGGTGTGTCAAACCATTCATCGATGAAGTTGTGGATGATGGCGACATCAAACAGAGGCAGATTGTTGAAGATTTCAGCCTCCTCCTTGCTCTTGATGAGCTGCTCAAGAGCATCATCTCCAAGATCTTCATCGCTTGAGAGATCAATGGCTTCGCAGCGCAGAATGTCAGCAGCTGTGAGCTCTTTGCCTGTGTGTGGCTGAGGCTTCTTGGCTTCTTGGGGCTTGGACACTCGTGATAAGCCTTCTGACTGCACACTGGCTTCAGGAGGTGCAGTTGCTAAAGGCTTCACTCTTGCGATCTTGGGAGAAGCGGCTGGCTTTGAAGCTTTTGGAGCTTTTGGCTTCTTCTGCTTTGGCTTCGGAGCAGCAGGGGCGTCATCTGACTCAGTATCTGCTGGAGGGTCATTCACAGCAGTCCCTTGGACTAGGATGCGAGTGATGAGGCCTGCAAGATTGGCATACGGCCCGATGATATTGGGATCGGCGTTGCGTGTGCCATCTGCCCTTGGTGAGGAGGGACCAGGGTTGAAGTCAAGCCCAAATTTCTTCTTGTTTATCTTCGCTGACTGTTGTGCAAACTGAAAGTTGCGCTTGAAGAGATTATCATCGCGGCACCAGAGAAGTGATGACGGATGTGCCTCAGCTGGCTGTGGTCCTCTCACCATGCATGGATAGAAGCCTTGAGCAATGGCTTCGTCTCTGGACCTGGGTACGAGATTTTTGTATAATACATCTCCCCACGGTCTCTTGATGGCGCACTTCTCCGCATATTCCTGAGTGACGAAGCGGTAGTGGAACCATTGCTCTGCCCAATATCTTCGAATCCATTGGATTCGTGTCTTGCGCTGACCATAGCTTTCTTCAGGATCAGTTTTGTA
Source organism: Triticum urartu (assembly GCF_003073215.2). Classification (NCBI taxonomy): domain Eukaryota; kingdom Viridiplantae; phylum Streptophyta; class Magnoliopsida; order Poales; family Poaceae; genus Triticum; species Triticum urartu. The sequence goes on from NC_053025.1 coordinate 591,228,541, forward strand.
CATCTCTGCCAATTCATCAGGCAGATCTTTGGACGTTTCACCACGTCGCTGTCTGCCTCCCTTCCTTGCTGCTGTTTCTGAAGCCATGAATAACTTGGAAGGCTTCAAGATGTTCAAAGGCTTCAAAGGCTTCCTTTTGCAAGAACTGGCTTCAGGCGAGTTGATGTGATGCTGCAAGTACTCTGCAAATGAATGCAGACTATGAGAACCAAAGGATTCTCCCACGGACATGTACCTGTGACAGCATTAAGGTGCGAGGGAAGGGGAAGAGGTCATATGCATTCTCAGAAGATTTTGAAGATAAATCGGTTTAGAAGACATTGACCTCATTATGCGAAGACATTCACTTGTAGATAAGAAGTTGGTTCCAGATTTGTACGAACCCATAGATCAGTACAAGTGAGGAATCTAACTACTTTATGAAGTACAAGTGAATATACTAGGCATGTTATGAGATGCAGCGAGAGATTTAACTGGTGTGAAGAGAAACTTCTTATGGCAGAAAGTGACTGAACTGTAGGATCAAAAGAAGCTGTAAAAAGAGGTTTTATTTACCACACTTGGAACTGCTAGACGAAGTGAGAGTTGAGGCCGAGCAGTTCGATCCTCCGTGCCCTAACTTGGCGACGGAAGACACCTACGGCGACGGCGGAGAGAGCGATGTCCGCTGTCGGCGTGAAAACGGCGTCGGAGAGGTTGCGGCAGTGAAGCGCTTCGTCGCCGGCGTCGTCGAGTGCTAGCGGTGGCGCTAGGGTTCGTGCGAGGGTGGAAGAAGGAGATAATGACCGCAGTGAATCGTGTATTTATAGGGATAGAGGCGGCACTGCGCTATTACGCAGGTACCCCTGGCGGTTCGCATTTGAGGCACGCGTGGCCAGTTAGAGGAAGATTGGGATTTGTTCCATGTCCCACGCACGCCTAAATTGTCGGGCGGTCGTTCCTTCTTCTCCGGATCTTATGTGGAGGAATGAGCATTAAAAACGGACTTTTATGGTTGTCTCAATGTCTTCGGCTGACAAGGACACAGTGAAGACATTCGACAGTTTCAACAGAATGCATATGACTTGGAGAGATAGAGTTTGAGATAGAAAGCATAGAGAGGTTAGGGTCCGATCACATTCACTTAGTTCAAAAGATTCAACCAAGAAGACATAGCTATAAGTGAATGCTGTAGAGGACAGAACATCAGTACATATATATCCATATAATCAACGCAGTGAAGATAATCATGAAGACATATTGAGAATGAACAAACCAATGTGTGAAGACATTGAGAGGTAACGCCATGAGAGAAACACTTCAAAATGGAACGTTTGGTGGTGGCGTTACCCACCGTATAGGAAGTATTAGACCCAGACACGGCGCACAATTATCGTGGCGCTCCGAAGTCAAATTCCACATTAATGTATTCACACTTAGAATGTATGTCTTCATTGTTTGAAGATATACGCTACTTCGTGTGTTGCACATCTAAGTCATCAATATGCTTAAGTGTTAGGATGTGTGCCTGATCACAGGACATTTGAGGATTCCAAGATATTTAGCTCACACCGTAACTTGCAAAATCTCTTCTCATCCAAGGGCTTGGTGAAGATATCTGCCAATTGCTCTTCAGTGTTGACGTGTATGATATCAATGTCTTCCTTCACAACATGATCTCTGAGAAAGTGATGACGAATTTCAATGTGCTTTGTCTTCGAGTGCTGAACTGGGTTGTTGGCAATCTTGATGGCGCTTTCGTTGTCGCAGTAAAGTGGCACTTGCTTCAGATGAATGCCATAATCCTTGAGTGTTTGCTTCATCCACAGAAGCTGAGCGCAGCAAGATCCAGCAGCAATGTATTCAGATTCAGCAGTGGAGAGAGATACACAGTTCTGCTTCTTTGAAGACCAACATACAAGTGATCGTCCCAGAAAATGACATGTGCCTGATGTAGACTTGCGATCAACTTTGTCACCAGCATAATCAGCATCCGAAAATCCAACCAAATCAAACTCTGAGCCCTTTGGATACCATAATCCTAGAGTTGGGGTGTGAGCCAAATATCGAAGAATTCGCTTCACAGCTAAGTGATGCGACTCCTTTGGTGCCGCTTGAAATCGAGCACACATGCAAACACTAAGCATGATATCTGGCCTAGATGCACATAAATAAAGCAAAGACCCAATCATGGAGCGGTATACCTTTTGATCGAACTCTTTACCATTGTCGTCGGGACCCAGATGATGCTTGGCTGGCATTGGTGTTGTGAAGCCTTTGCAGTCTTGCATACCGAACTTCTTCAGGCACTCTTTAAGATATTTCTCTTGAGATATGAAGATGCCGTTGCGTTGTTGCCGTATTTGAAGACCGAGGAAGAACTTCAGCTCCATCATGGACATCTGATATTGCTCTTGCATCATATATCCAAACTCTTCACTATACTTCTGATTGGTGCAGCCGAAGATAATGTCATCCACATATATTTGGCACACAAACAGTTCACCATCATATGTCTTCGTGAAAAGAGTGGGATCCAGGGAACCAGGTATGAAGCCTTTGCTCTTCAGAAAGTACTTGAGTGTATCATACCAGGCCCTAGGGGCTTGTTTGAGGCCATACAGTGCCTTGTTGAGCTTGTATACCATATCAGGATGTTTTGGATTTTCAAAGCCAGGTGGTTGTGCAACATACACTTCTTCTTCAATCTTGCCATTGAGAAAGGCACTTTTCACATCCATTTGATATAGAAGTATGTTATGATGATTTGCATAGGCCAGCAGTATGCGTATGGCTTCAAGCCTAGCCACAGGAGCAAATGTTTCATCGAAGTCAATGCCCTCCACTTGAGTATATCCTTGAGCAACGAGACGAGCTTTGTTTCTGACAACTTGACCATGCTCATCTTGCTTGTTGCGGTATATCCATTTGGTGCCTATTATGTTGTGCTTCCGTGGATCAGGACGCTTAACCAGTTCCCATACATTATTCAGCTCAAACTGTTGAAGCTCTTCTTGCATAGCTTGAATCCATTCAGGTTCCATGAAGGCTTCTTCAACTTTCTTGGGTTCTGATATTGAGACGAATGCGAAATGCCCACAGAAGTTTGTTAGCTGAGTTGCCCTTGAACGAGTGAGTGGACCAGGTGCATTGATGCTGTCCAGTATTTTGTCAATTTGTACTTCATTTGCAACACGAGGGTGTGTGGGGCGAAGACTTTGCTCTTGCTGATCTATGTGGTCATTTGAAGGTATATCTTCAGGCTGAGCATTGTCTTCATGTGGATCAGGTGCTGAGATGATAAGTTCTTCTTCAGGTTGAGCTTCAGAAGGTACAATTTCTCCAGTTCCCATAAGCTTGATTGATTCATTTGCTGGAACTTCATCTAGCACATTTGGCAATTGCTCTCTTTGTGATCCATTGGTTTCATCAAATCGCACATCCACTGTTTCAACCACTTTGTAGTGGAAGAGATTGAAGACTCTGTAGGAGTGCGAATCCTTTCCATATCCAAGCATGAAGCCTTCATGTGCTTTTGGTGCAAACTTTGAGGTGTGGTGTGGGTCCTTGATCCAGCATTTTGCGCCAAATACTCTGAAATAACTGACATTTGGCTTCTTGCCAGTTAGGAGTTCATAGGATGTCTTGTTCAGAAGCTTGTGAAGATAAACACGATTGATTGTATGGCATGCAGTATCAATGGCTTCAGTCCAGAATTTTCTTGGAGTCTTGTATTCATCTAGCATTGTTCTGGCCATCTCAATGAGTGTTCTGTTCTTGCGTTCGACGACGCCATTCTGCTGTGGCGTGTATGGAGCTGAGAATTCATGTGTGATGCCCAAGGTATCCAGATATGTATCAAGGCCAGTGTTCTTGAATTCAGTGCCATTGTCACTTCTGATGTGCTTTATCTTGGCGCCAAAATTGTTCATAGCTCGATTTGCGAAGCGTCTGAAGACATCCTGCACTTCAGTCTTGTAAAGGATTATGTGCACCCAAGTATATCTAGAATAATCATCAACAATTACGAAGCCATAGAGGCATGCAGAAGTAGTAAAAGTTGAGTAGTGAGTGGGACCGAAAAGATCCATGTGAAGCAGTTCGAAGGGTTGAGTAGTGGTCATGATTGTCTTCGAAGGATGTTTTGCCCTTGTCATCTTCCCTGCTTCACAGGCACCGCATAAGTGATCTTTCTTGAACTTGACGCCTCGATGCCTATGACGTGCTTTTTCTTCGCAAGGGTGTGGAGGTTCCTCATGCCAGCATGCCCAAGCCTCCGATGCCAAAGCCAGCATTCTGAAGCTTTTGCAAGAAGACATACTGCAAGTTGTGGTCCTGCTGAGAAATCTACCACATACAAATCACCTTTCCTACCCTTCAAACACTAGAGATTTGTCAGATTCCATTAGACAGGCAGCGATATTTTCCAAACATTACAATCATATTCAAATCGCAAAGCATTGAGACAGACATTAAGTTGAAGCCAAGGGATTCAACAAGCATGACTTTATCCATGTGTTGATCCTTTGAGATTGCAACTCTACCTAGACCCAATACCTTACTTTTACCAGTGTCAGCGAATGTAATGTGGCTCTTGTCGGATGGACGTAAAGTTGAGTCCATAAGAAGGCTTCTTCTGCCAGTCATGTGATTTGTACACCCACTGTCAATAATCCATTCTGAAGACTTTGAAGTCGCTGGTATCGTACCCTACAGTGCAGTTAGGGGGATAGGCTTCACGAAGAGTGTTGTGAAGCATAAACATTTGACGAACCAGTGGGTTATGAAAACTTAGATCCAGATTAGGACTAATGGGGAGAGTAGCATGCGATTCAGGAACGAAGTACATAATGATGCCATTTGGGCATTTTATCTTGCGCCCCACAAGATTTTTATGGTCCCCAGCAATAGCATCAGAAGATTTTGTTTTTGTGCTGGAGACCTTTCCCTGCAAAGGAGAGTTAAGCTTTCTTAACCACCCACATCTTCAAGGGTGGCTTAGAAGCTATAAGTCTAAGTGCAGCATCTGAGAATTTTGGCTTTGAAACCTTAGCAAACAGTCTAGCAGGTGGACAATAATACTCATAGGAATAAGCAGAATAATTTTTGGTCATATGAACATGACGGTTCGATGAACCACTCTCATATTCATATGCCTGAGTATGGTTTCCCCTGCAAAACATTTGCGTTAGTGCGACTCAGGTGAGTCCCCTGTTTGTATGAAGCATTTGGACCATATGAAGCCTTTGGTCTGAGGTTTGTCTTCTTCAAGTGAGGTGTCATGAAGACATTCACAGGAAGATTTTCCAGACATGTTTTCGGAACCCAGATCTTCTTCATAGGCGGTCCATTCCTGCAGTTAGTACCAATGTACCTGGCAAACACTTCATCATTCTGATTCTTAAACAGTTTATAGTTTGCATCAAAGGATTCATCAATGATAATTGGGTTAGCACAAGTGAAGCCAGACAGATTGGATGGATCTGCTGAGGATTCCTTTGCAGCAACCCATGTGGTTTTGGGGTACTGCTCAGGTTTCCAGTAAGACCCATCTGCATTAATTTTCCTCACGAACCCAACACCCTCTTTCCTAGGGTTTCGGTTCAGAATCTGCTTCTTAAGGACATCACATAATGTCTGATGCCCTTTCAGACTTTTGTACATCCCTGTTTCAAGCAATGTCTTCAACCTAGCATTCTCATCAGCAATAGCAGTGGTATCCTCAGCAGAGGTCAGACTTTTGTACATCCCTGTTTCAAGCAATGTCTTCAACCAGCATTCTCATCAGCAATAGCAGTGGTATCCTCAGGAGAGGGGTTAGTTACCACGTTAACAGTTGAAGATATTGCAACAGTAGTAGCAGTGGAACATTCAGCAACAGAATTAGCATTATCACGGCTCAATGCATTTTAAGACATGGTGGTTTTCAAATCCTTTCCATGCGGGACTGATCCTGTTCGGCGCGAAGTGACTCGTTTTTTCCTTTTGAAGATCTTCATGAGCCACGCTCTCAATTTCTCAAGCTTTTGCTTCCTTTTAAGATAATCATAGGAAAGCTTTTCATGAGTTGTTGAGCGAGTATCATGACGAACTTCAAGTTCTGATACTTAACGTGAAGGTTTTTTATGTCTTCAATTAAGGATTCAGATCGAGTCATTTCAGCACCCAACAGATCATCGCTTCTGTCTAACAGTTTTTGAATATGTTCCATAGCTTTCTGTTGTTCAGTTGCAATTTTAGCAAGTGTTTTGTAGCTAGGTTTTGAATCACATTCAGAGTCATCGTCACTAGATGTTTCATAGCGAGTGTGCGTGTGTTTACCTTGGCACCGCGTGCCATGAAGCAGTAGGTAGGAGTGGAGTCGTTCTTGTCATTTGCGTCGGTGTCGGTGATGCAGTCATTGTCTTCAGTTGAAGATGGACTTGGCGACGTATGCTGTAGCCAGACTCGCAATGCCAGAATCAGACTCCTCCTCAGACTCCACCTCTGCCTCCTCAGATGCGGACTCCTCCTCTGAATCCATCTCCTTTCCAACAAACGCACGTGCCTTGCCAGATGAGCTCTTCTTGTGTGATGAAGACCTTGATGAAGTTTTGGAAGAAGACTTTGAGTATTTCTTCTTCTTCTTGTCGTCAGAATCATATTCCTTGCTCTTCTTCTTCCTTCTGTTCTCATTGTCCCACTGTGGACACTCAGAGATGAAGTGTCCAGTTTTCTTGCACTTGTGACATGTTTTCTTCTTGTAGTCATGAGCAGAAGCTTCATCATTCCTTGAGCTTGATCGTGAAGATTTCCTGAAGCCTTTCTTCTTAGTGAATTTTTGGAACTTCTTCACTAGCATTGCAAGTTCTCTTCCAATGTCTTCAGGATCATCAGAACTGCAGTCAGATTCTTCTTCAGATGAGGAGACAGCTTTTGCCTTCAAGGCACGAGTTCGCCCATAGTTGGACCGTAGATATCTCTTTTCTCAGAAAGCTGAAACTCATGTGTGTTGAGCCTCTCAAGTATGTCAGACGGATCGAGTGTCTTGAAATCAGGACGTTCTTGAATCATCAGGGCCAGGATGTCAAACGAACTATCAAGTGATCTCAGCAGCGTCTTGACGATTTCATGTTTGGTGATCTCAGTGGCGCCGAGGGCTTGAAGCTCATTTGTGATGTCAGTGAGCCGGTCAAATGTGTGCTGGACATTCTCATTGTCATTTCGCTTGAAGCGGTTGAAGAGGTTGCGAAGAACACTGATTCTTTGATCTCTCTGGGTTGAGATGCCTTCATTGACCTTGAGAGCCAGTCCCAGACTAGCTTGGATGTCTTCAAAGCACTCACACGGCCATACTGTCCTTTGGTCAGATGACCACAGATGATATTCTTGGCAGTGGAGTCCAGTTGAGTGAACTTCTTGACATCAGCAGCAGTGACACCTTCTCCAGCCTTGGGAACGCCGTTCTCGATGACATACCATAGGTCGTCAATGGCTTCAAGATGCATGCGCATCTTATTCTTCCAGTAGGGATATTCAGTTCCATCGAAGACGGGGCAACGCAGCGGAGACTTTGATTATCCCTGCAGTCGACATAGCTAAAACTCCAGGTGGTTAAACCGAATCACACAGAACAAGGGAGCACCTTGCTCTGATACCAATTGAAAGTGCGTTATATCGACTAGAGGGGGGGTGAATAGGCGATTTTTATGAAAGTCTTCAAAACGTGAGATGTTATGAAGACAAACAGTGAAGATCATGCCTATTACTATGCAGCGGAAGTTAGATTACACTAGGCCAGCCATGGTCATGTATTCAATAGAGTGAAAGCGCAATGACAAACAGCTTCAGTGTAATAAGGATCAGGTAGGAAGAAGTTATGAAGTCCAAACATATCATACATTCATGTTGTGAAGACAAAAGATAAAGCAAGCATGCAATGGCTTCACAATGAATAACTGTAAGTCAAAGGAAGTGAAGATGAAACCAGTGACACGTTGAAGACAATGATTTGTTGGACCAGTTCCAGTTGCTGTGACAACTGTACGTCTGGTTGGAGCGGCTAGGTATTTAAACCAAAGGACACACAGTCCCGGACACCCAGTCAAGGACACTTAGTCCAAGACACCAGTCCTCACCGTATTCTCCTTGAACTAAGGTCACACAGACCTCCCAATCACTCAGGGTAAGTCTTCAGGAGACTCCCAAAACCTTCACAGACTTCGTTCACTGGCAATCCACAATTTCTCTTGGATGCTCTGAACGCGATGCCTAACCGTCTGGAGGATGCACAGTCCTCAAGTGTAATAAGTCTTCAGATCACACAGACACGAAGACTTAAGTGATGCCCAATTTACTCTGGCTCTGGGTGGTTAGGGCTTTTCTCCTCAGGAATTTTTCTTCAAAGGCTTCGAGGTGGGTTGCTCTCAAACGACAAAAGCCGTGCACTGAAATCTGAGCAGCCAACCGTTTTAAGGTTGTGGGGGGTGGACTATTTATAGCCACTTGGCAACCCGACCTGATCTGTCCGAAATGACCCTGGGTCACTAAGGAACTGACACGTGTACCAACGGTCGGATTTCGAACTCACACGGCAACTTTACTTGGGCTACAAGTAAAGCTGACTTGTCTGACTCTGGACAAGATTTTCTCTCATAGGCTTCGCTCGAAGACATAGGATTTGAATTAGGCATCACTTCAGTCATTCTGACTGGTTCTCTTCGACCCCACTTAACAGTACGGTGGTTCCTATGACACAACATGAATGAAATAAAACTACGAAGGATCTAGGTCTTCGAGTTCCAAAAGCTTCATAGGGAGTCTTCTCATGTCATTGTCTTCAATATGAATATCTTCATAAACCACCATTGTCTTCAATGTCTTCGTACATTTTTAGGGGGTCATCTCTGGTAGTAAAACCGAATCAATGAGGGACTTCTACCTGTGTTTTCCTGCAATTCTCACAAACACATTAGTCCCTCAGTTAGGTTTGTCGTCAATACTCCAAAACCAACTAGGGGTGGCACTAGATGCACTTACAGAGTCCTACTCCTAGTTGGAGTAGGACTCCTCCAGGCGCACCCATAGGGTCGGCCGCACCTCCCCCTCTCCCTCCTTTATATACTGAGGCAAGGGGGCACCCCATGACACACAAGTTGATCCTTGTGATCGTTCCTTAGCCGTGTGTGGTGCCCCCTTCCACCATATTCCACCTCGGCCATATCGTAGCGGTGCTTAGGCGAAGCCCTGCGTCGGTAGAACATCATCACCGTCATCACGCCGTCGTGCTGACGAAACTCTCCCTCAACGTTTTGCTGGATCGGAACTTGAGGGACGTCACCGAGTTGAACGTGTGCAGAACTCGGAGGTGCCGTACGTTTGATACTTGGATCGGTCGGACCGGGAAGACGTACGACTACTTCCTCTATGTTGTGTTAACACTTCCGTTGCCGGTCTACAAGGGTACGTAGACAACACTCTCCCCTCTTGTTGCTATGCATCACCATGATCTTGCGTGTGCGTAGGAAAATTTTTGAAATTACTACGTTCCCCAACAGACTAGTCATGTCAGCCCGGGTTCTCTGTCATATGGATGCTAGCGACACTATCATATACGTGAGCCAAAAGGCGCAAATGGTCCCGGCCATGGTAAGGCGACACTCGTGGGAATACCGTGCGTGAGGCCGCAAAGTGATATGAGGTGTTACCGGCTAGATCGATGTGACTTGGAATTGGGGTCCTGGCAGCTTTGGTATCAGAGCCTGACTGCCTGTAGGATTACCAAGCCAAACTGGTCGAAGTTGAGTCTAGAACTGCTTTAGTTATATAAGGGAATTGATTGTGGAAGGGAACGTAAGGCTCTTTTTACTCCTTATCCTCATGACCTTCTGATCTGAGTCATCTTATCTTTTCTACGGGGTTAAGAACTAGGCTTCTCTTCTATCTCTCAGGATGACGTGTTACTAAGCCGTAGTTGCCTAGGATCGTTGAGTTCAAGCCTCAGTTCAGTTCCTACTACCTCCATATGTTCATAGCTGGCCTCAGAACCTTGATATTGTGATGTTGAGTGGTTATGACACCATTTTTGCAGGATGTCTCAAATCATTTTGAGCATTTACAGCCGTTATGCTGTCTGAGTCATCCCAGGTTTCTAAGTAGTCTGATGCATTTGCAAACCCCTTCCTCCTGTTCCTGATGTCCAATTGGGCCAGATTAATCACACTAATCGGTGAGTTGAGGTACTCTGTTGCCTCGACATATATGTTGGAGCTATTACTATGACCCTAGGTGTTTTAGGGAGTCACCTAGTAATCTAGCCATGTTTTGTGTTCCGGTGTGATGATTCTGGCCACCATTCTCGAAGGAATCCCGTGATGCCATGTAGTGGTAGGTATTCTATTCATGGATTCTTGAACCCGAGATTCACCCTACTTATCTGATGTTGATAGTGTTGCTAGTTCCTTTAGGATATTAGTAACCTTTGCGGTAGTCCTCGAGGTCCGTGGTATTTCCTTCTTCCAAATACTATGAACCACTTATGGCAGAAGTTTGTTGGATCAAAAGATCACAACCAGAGTGCTCTTGATGAGTTCTCCATTCTGCATTGTGAATCTGCCAGTCCTACCTTTCTGCATGGGTTGTCCGGAAGAAATGTTGAGCTTTGCTCGACATACTAATTCATGCGTCCACACCTCAAAAATTATATGTTCCTTGAGTTGTACCTCTTTAGCTGTATTCTGACCTCCATCTATCAATTGAGAGTCAAGAGTATGTGTGCATTCGTATTCATCGATGCCTATTATTCTTGTAGTCCGTCAAGTCATTCTATTCCGAAATGACTAGGAGAAACAAACTCCAGTACCTCATCCATATCCAGGATTGGGTCAAAGTAGTTGTATTTCGCAGATCGAAATGTCAATCTAGCTTTTTCTCTGTTCTACCTCGGATTATTACCCCCTTTATGTCAGGATTGTCATGAGAATTGCACCAGCTCTCATGAATTTTTGACGCAGTGATACTTCTTGCCATCATTTTTCATTCCTCGGTCCCGTGTTGTCACAAACGGAATACCGACAAGTGAACCGTGAGGTGTGAAATCAATACTCCTAGCAACTAGTTGCTTGGTAGTAAATGGACAATATTCTCATTCTTAGCGTGTTGGTTATTGAACCGCCATTCTAAGATTAATCGTGCTACCTAGTCCATCTTCCCTGGTGCACACCTCGATCAATGAGTTAGGAATTTGTCAACCCCCTGCTCCTTGATCACATCATCTTGCCTCCAAGCAAATCGTCTCGAGTTTAGTAACATATCAGTGGTTCATGATTTTCCGGATACCTTCTCGGAAATATCACCAGGTTGTCTCCTGACCATTATGTTGAGCTCGTGATCAAGTTGGTTTCCTAATAAACCACTCTTCTCCAAGAATCTGTGTTGGATACCCCTGAACTAGTTGGTTAAGCCAAACAACAACTTGGAGAGTTGGGAGATAAAGCTTGCCGACCCAGTTCATCCCAAAGGGATATCTCTGTGAGTGTGTTGAAGAGAGATGACAATTCATTGATTGATCCTAGTGATCAATTGTTGGATCTATTGTCCTGTCCAAACTTTGATTTGAGTGTGGGATATCCTCAAATCAAATTAGAACCAACGCTGTTCGTAGTGTTGTCTTACTCATGGTTGTTTCCTTGAGCATACACCATTATATCTTCTGGTCTGACCAATGCTATGGCCCTGTTCACATAGTCATTGGATTTCATTTATATGGAAACCTAGATGAAATGTTGTTGAGCCCATAGACAACATCCTTGTTTTCCCAGGACTTGTGATGAACACTAAGCTAGTATTGGAAATTTTCAAAGGGTTGCCTTGTGTTCTGTTCATGAGGTATATGTTTGGATGAAAGAAGTGACTTTCTCTAATTCACGTGCATTCGATGTAAGTTGCCGCTGTGGATCCGAGAAATGTTTGTTTTGCTTCCCTTGGAGTCATCCCAGGTCAGTCATGCATGTGCGAAGTATGTTATGGGTTGACAGGCTCGCGACCTCGATCACATACGTATTCCGTAGCACACCAAGCCACTGATTGATTTGTTTGAGGAAAAGAAGTTCCCTCATAAGAGCTAATCCGGACTTATGTAAGGACCTCGATATCCTCAATGATGGTTCCCCACCCGACCTCGGTAGTGTTGTATGATAAGACTACCACGTGGTCATGCTTGTCTTGGACAACGTGTTCACGTGTATGTAGCAGAACCAGCTCATGTTTTGGAGCTTGCTATCATAGTTCATCTCCCAAGATTCTCGCAACATCGTCTCGTCGATTTATGTTGCAAACTTCCTTTTCAGACATGTTGAGTCTGGAATATCCTGTCACCAATCAGATCTGAATCTCGGGCAGACATGATGGTTGGAACGTTTTCTCAGGAACTATAATATTAGTCTCCATCACCGGTAAGGTGGATGCCATGGACAACACACCTAGTCGGGAGACCTAATATTGTAGTATCTTGATTGGAAACTTGGCCACCTCCCCATAAGGATTTCATAGGATTACTCCGATAGTTATTCCTTATGGATTCTTGTGCTCCTGAAGTCCGACCTTGTACTTGATGTTCTAGATATCAAACCATATTCATAAATGGGTTACGCTAGAACATCAAGGAGAACATTAGAAGCGGAGTGCTAAATGTCTCTCGGTCGATCATCCAGATTTCATTTCCTTGGTCTCGCTAAGGTGAAATCTGAGAAGATGTTATCTTCCTTGCATCTGCATTTCCCACCACTATTCATCGGGGTAGTAAGTTGTGTTGCCAGGATCCTCGGCACGGATGTTGGTAAGACCTTGATGAGTATGGGAATGCTCAAGTTCTTGAGAGCACGCTCAAGCACTAAGTTTTGGCGTTAACATTAACTGAACGTGCCTCCGTCCTCTCGGTTGTTCCATAGCCATCCAACTGGTGGAATCACCCTCTGCTGGTGAACCTTCTTCCCAGTTACTAGAATCATTCCCAACATTTCCATTTTATTCCCATCTGACATCTGACATGGTGCCATTCTACTATGGTCTACCTCTTAACAATTGTTTAGGATCATCTTCAAAGTGGTCTTACCTTGGGTCCTAATCATTCTCGATGATAAGCAGAAATCATCCGTTGCGTTGTCTTCAGGAAGGTAGTCCACATCGTCCACTCTAGCTGAGTGTGCCATTCCTTCAAACCCCGGCAAACGATCGTTTGTGCATTGCCTTAGGCTGGTATAGGGAATTTCAATGATCTATGTATCAAACGTAATTCTTTTTGCCACTTAAGGGAATGGTTCTACAATTCACCTTCTCTAAGGTGCCCCGTCATGGAATCATGCAACCTATCTCCTCGCCACTTTGGCACATACCCACCATCTACATAAGCATGGAAGTGTCGCCTACCAATTCAAACCTTCAACGTCTGCTCTTTTCCATCCCACTTATTGAATGTCTTGTGTCTCAGCTCCAGAGACGTTCTTCCTCTCACTCCATGAGCTGATTTTTATTTGCTCGATCTTCGAGGAGATCGATTCCTATAGAGTTGTTCTTCCCTGTCATCATCGTGTTGGGTGAAACCCTCGAAGACAAAGACGTCAAGATCAATTTGAGGCAATGGATCAACATCTTCAAGAAGGGCAATTGGATCGTGAAGATCGTGTTAGCCTTGTGTCCCCTCTGTCTTCTTACCTCACGTCTTGAATCTCGGGAAGAGCTTCTTGTTTAGTGGGGGTGAGTTGTCACAGCCTTGGCTTAGCCTTTGCTTGACCTTGCTTGATCATCATGGCATCATGTTTAATTCTTGAAAAGTTGAAATGGGGGCTGTTCAAACCCTAGCACCAGAACGAAATCAAATAGGTTCAACTTAAAAATATTTTCAATGAATCCAAAATGCCCTCTGGAAATGTTCATGATTTTTGATAAAGGTGAAAACCTCTGACAAAAATGATGAACATATTTATAGGCCATTCCTGGATTTTTGAATTAACCCATAATGTATTTGAATTGGACATTTAAATTTTATAAATATTTTAAATGTCCAAATACTCATGAGCTGAAATGGTTACTGTTGGAAATATTCCAAACAGTGCCCACAAGCAAGCTCATGATTTTTGAAAATGCTCTGGCATTTTATTTTAAAGCCAAAACATTTGCAGAAAATAGAAAAAGAAAACAGAAAAGAGAGAGAGAGTTAGAGCTTACCTGTCGCCCTGGCCTGGCCCAGCTCGGCCCAGCCCACTGGCTACTGCCAGTCATCCCCCTCCTCTCGCCAGGAGGACGAGAGGCGCGTGCCCGGCGCCCGCACCCACACGCCGGCCACCTCCTGCTTCTGCCGACACCCAGGACGCCGTCTACGAGTGCCACGCACTCTCCCTCGTCCCCCTCTCACTTTCTCCACTCTCCCCGTGCCACTCTCCCTCCTCTGGCTCTCTCCCCAACCCCTCCCGAGAGGAGCTCGTCGCCACAGTCGCCGTCCACCGCGGCCATCGACCCTCTCTCGTGTCTTCGACGTGTCCCCGAGCACCGCCGACGTCTTCCTCTTCCTCACGAGCGAGCCACGATGCCTCAGAAGCACTACAATGCCGCTAGCGCCGTCTTCTTCCACCTCGGTCCGCCGAGATCACCGGCGACCGTACGCCGCCCCTGATGCCTCCCCGAGCTCGCTGAGGCCACTGCTACACTCCCCGTGAGCCCCTTCTCCGTTCCCCTCTCTTCCCTTTGCCGTTTTCTCCCTCTAACTGCGGGCTCCGTTGAGCCCGAGAGCTCCCCGCCGCCGGCCATGTCGCCACCGTAGCTACAGCCGCGCAACCTCGTGTTCGAGCTCACCGTTGCACTCACCGCACTTCCGTGAGTCGAACACGACTAACCACGGCTCCTCCCTTGCTCGACATCGCCCAAACCATTGTCGGCCGAACTCCGGCAGCTGCCCAACTCGCCGCCGCCGCCGCTACAGGCCACCCCAGCTCCACTCGCTGCCACCAGTGGATGCGCCACTCCTCCAGCTCCCCGTAGAGCCAAACCCCGTCGCAAACCACCCTCTGTAGCGTCGTCCCAAGCCACTCCGGTGAGCCTCCGCCGCGTGTTATGGTCATCGCCGGCCGTGCTCCGGCGAGTGCCGACGTGGCGCGTCATCAGCGCTAACCATCGCCAGCTAGATCACCCACATACGCTGACAGATGGGCCCCAGCGCCCACTAATTTTGTAATTAGGCTAAACACACCCCTGTTTAACCATATGACACTGATGTGTGGACCCCACACGTCAGGTTTGACCTGGACCGAGCCGTTGACCTACTAACGTCACTCTGAGGTCATGCTGATACAATAATTCCTTTCTGGAATTTAAATAAATCTTAAATGATTTATTATTTTCAGAAAATATCCAAAACTTTGAAAAATCATAGAAATTAATCTATAGCTCCAAATGAAATAAATTATATATGAAAAATTATCAGAAAAATTCAAGGAATCCATCTGTACCATTTTCATGCATGTTTGAGCAAGTTAACCTCACTGTTTAGGATGAAACATGATTAGGGCAAATTTCATAATAGGTTTGGAGTTGGAATTTGATATAGTTTTGAATTCCACTTCAATTAAAATGACTTTATGTTGCATTAGCCCAAAACACATTCATATTGCCATGTCATAGCATGCATCATGTTGTTGCATATCGCCATGTGTTGATTGTGTTCTTTCTCAGTTGCCGGTGTTTGTCCCCCCTTATTAGACGTTGATCCAGCGATGAATTCGATGACACCGATGAAGAGCTATACTATCTTCAGAAGTGCTAGGCAAGCAAACCCCCTTGTTCATTCTGATACAATCCCACTGTCTCGCTCCTGCTCTCTTTTACTGCATTAGGACAACAACGATTCAACTGTTACATGCTGCGGTAGTTGAACCCCTTTTCCTCTACATGACCTGTCATTGCCACAGTAAATAGATGAAACCCACTAGCATGAGTAGGAGTTGTTTGAGTCCTGATGTGCCTACTCATTCGTGCTTGTGTGTCATGCCTGCTACTGCTTAGAGTTGAGTCAGGTCTGATTCATCGGGGATGAATTGGAATGTGGTGAACATGTCCCACCGTTGAGAGCTAAGTGTGTGAACATGATTTGGTAAAGGTAGCGGTGAGAGGCCATGTAGGAGTACATGGTGGGTTGTCTCATTGCAGCCATCCTCAGGAACTGAGTTCTGTGTTTGTGATCCATGAACAGTTACTACCACACATTGGGCTCCGGGCGCTCCAAGCTCTCTCGACTTATTAATCAACTCGATCTCTGTCCAGGAGTCGCAACTAGTTTCTGGTGTTTGCAGGTAGTGTTAGTAGTCTACCAAGTGGCGCCCGGTACAGGTGGGCTTGGGACAGACTAGGCACAGTGGCACGGCGTACCAAGTGGCACCCGGATGGTGGGCTTGGGAACCCTGCTCACATCGTTTGGGGCCGTGAGCGACACCCCGGCCGGATCTCCTTGCGGATGGAACCCGAATAGGCAATAAACCTGGACTAGAGACTTGTTGGTTAGTCAGGTCGTGGCCGACTCCCTC
Source organism: Triticum urartu (assembly GCF_003073215.2). Lineage (NCBI taxonomy): Eukaryota > Viridiplantae > Streptophyta > Magnoliopsida > Poales > Poaceae > Triticum > Triticum urartu. The sequence continues at coordinate 591,245,070 of NC_053025.1, forward strand.
GCCCAGCTTTTGCTTGAAGGTTGCCGAGGTACATGACGTGTACAGGGCGATAAGTGGCGAGAGCGTGTGTGAAGAAGTACACCCCTGCAGGTTTATCATTATCTATTCGAATAGCCGGATTCCTCGGATATGGAAACTTGGACCCCTTGGATAGTTCATAGACAAGTGGAAGTGGATACTCTAAAACTCGCAAGATAAGCGTGAGTGCTATGGATGGCCTTCTCGTAGGGAGACGGGAGCGGATCCATAGTGGTGTATTGATATGGTGAATATGTGGACTCGTGTGCGCCACCTCAAAAGAGTTGCTTGTAGTTGTAGTTTAGGATAGCCACTGAGTCAAAGCTGGCTTGCTGCAGTTAAACTCCACCACCCCCTTTATTGATACCGATGCATATGTAGATAGTTCTGATGTAAGTCTTGCTGGGTACATTTGTACTCACGTTTGCCTATTTTATGTTTTGCAGAGAGACGTCAGTCTCGCTAGTAGTTCCGTGTGGACTTCGACGTTTAGCTTGATACCTCAGCTACGATCATGTGTCCTCGGCGGGATCTCGTAGATAGTCAGGCTTCTCAGCCTTTTTCATTTGTAGATGTCTGTACTCAGACATGTTAATCTTCCGCATGTGTTTGACTTGTATGCTCTGAATGTTGGGTCATAAGACCCATGTGTGTAATATCTCGCTCCTCGGAGCCTATTGAATAAATACTTGAGTCGTAGAGTTATGTTGTGGTGCCATGTTGTATTTACACATATTGAGCATATTGTGTGTATGATTGAAATGCTTGGTATGTGTGGGATCCGACAACCTAGTTGTTTATCCTTGGTAGCCTCTCTTATGGGGAAATGTAGTCATGTGCTTCCATGAGCCATAGTAGTCCGCTACAGTCCGGTTCACCGGTGTCCTACTAGCCCAGCACTACTGCTCCGGAGCACATGACTGGCCGGCGTGTGATTCACTTCGTTCCTGTGTCTGTTCCTTCGGGGAAATGTCACGCGGTGGCATCCGGAGTCCTACCTAGCCTGCTATAGCCCGGGTTCCCGGAGTCCTGTTAGCCCAGTGCTACATCCCGGATTCACACGCTGCTAACCAACATGCTCGATGTTGATTCATGTATGCCTGTCCCTGTAAGTTAGTGCCACTTTGGGTTCACGACTAGTCATGTCGGCCCGGGTTCTCTGTCATATGGATGCTAGCGACACTATCATATACGTGAGCCAAAAGGCGCAAATGGTCCCGGCCATGGTAAGGCGACCCTCGTGGGAATACCGTGCGTGAGGCCGCAAACTGATATGAGGTGTTACTGGCTAGATGGATGTGACTTGGAATCGGGGTCCTGACAGATGCTTATGTGAAAAAGCTTCAACCCGATAAGATCGAACCCAAATCAGAGAAATGTGTCTTCATAGGATACCCAAAGGAGATTGTTGGTACACCTTCTATCACAGATCCGAAGGCAAAATATTCGTTGCTAAGAATGGATCCTTTCTAGAGAAGGAGTTTCTCTCGAAAGAAGTGAGTGGGAGGAAACTAGAAATTGATGAGGTAATTGTACCTTCTCCCGAATTGGAAAGTAGTTCATCACAGAAATCAGTTCCAGTTATTCCTACACCAATTAGTGAGGAAGCTAATGATGATGATCATAAAACTTCTGATCAAGTTACTACCGAACCTCGTAGGTCAACCAGAGTAAGATCCGCACCAGAGTGGTACGGTAATCCTGTTCTGGAGGTCATAATACTTGACCATGACGAACCTATGAACTATGAGGAAGCGACGATGAGCCCAGATTCCGTGAAGTGGCTTGAGGCCTTGAAATCTGAGATGGGATCCATGTATGAGCACAAAGTGTGGACTTTGGTTGACTTGACAGATGATCGGCAAGCAATAGAGAATAAATGGATCTTCAAGAAGAAGACTAACGCTAACGGTAATGTTACTATCTACAAAGCTCGACTTGTTGCAAAAGGTTTTCGACAAGTTCAAGGAGTTGACTACGATGAGACCTTCTCACCCGTAGTGATGCTTAAGTCTGTCCGAATCATGTTAGCAATTGCCGCATTTTATGATTATGAAATTTGGCAAATGGATGTTAAAACTGCATTCCTTAATGGATATCTTAAAGAAGAGTTGTATATGATGCAACCAGAAGGTTTTGTCGGTCCAAAAGGTGCTAACAAAGTGTGCAATCTTTTGTGACAATACTGGAGCAATTGCCTTGGTGAAGGAATCCAGATTTCACAAGAGAACCAAACACATCAAGAGACGCTTCAATTCCATCCGCGATCAAGTCAAGGAGGGGTACATAGAGATTTGCAAGATACATACGGATTTGAATGTTGCAGACCCTTGACTAAGCCTCTCTCACGAGCAAATCATGATCAGCACCAAGACTCCATGGGTGTTAGAATCATTACTATGTAATCTAGATTATTGACTCTAGTGCAAGTGGGAGACTAAAGGAAATATGCCCTAGAGGCAATAATAAAGTTGTTATTTATATTTCCTTATATCATGATAAATGTTTATTATTCATGCTACAATTGTATTAACCGGAAACTTAGTACATGTGTGAATACATAGACAAACAGAGTGTCCCTAGTATGCCTCTACTAGACTAGCTCGTTAATCAAAGAAGGTTAAGTTTCCTGACCATAGACATGTGTTGTCATTTGATGAACGGGATCACATCATTAGAGAATGATGTGATGGACAAGACCCATCCGTTAGCTTAGCATAATGATCGTTTAGTTTTATTATCATTGCTTTTTTCATGACTTATACATGTTCCTCTAACTATGAGATTATGCAACTCTCGAATACCGAAGGAACACCTTGTGTGCTATCAAACGTCACAATGTAACTGGGTGATTATAAGATGCTCTACAGGTGTCTCCGATGGTGTTTGTTGAGTTACATAGATCGAGATTAGGATTTGTCACTCCGTGTATCAGAGAGGTATCTCTGGGCCCTCTCGGTAATGCACATCATTCTGAGCCTTGCAAGCAATGGGTCTAATGAGTTAGCCACGGGATGATGTATTACGAAACGAGTAAAGAGACTTTCCAGTAACGAGATTGAACTACGTATGATGATACCGACGATCGAATCTCAGGCAAGTAACATACCGATGACAAAGGGAACAACGTATGTTGTTATGCGGTTTGACCAATAAAGATCTTTGTAGAATATGTAGGAGCCAATATGAGCATCCAGGTTCCCCTATTGGTTATTGACTGGAGATGTGTCTCGGTCATGTCTACATAGTTCTCGAACCTGTAGGGTCCGCGCGCTTAACGTTCGATGACGATTTGTATTATGAGTTATGTGATTTGATGACCGAAGTTTGTTCAGAGTCCCGGATGAGATCACCGACATGACGAGGAGTCTCGAAATGGTCGAGACATAAAGATTGATATATTGGGCGATGTTATTCGGACACCGGATGAGTTCTGAGAGGTACGGGATAATTATCGGAGTGCGGGAGGGTTATCGGAACCCCCAGGGGAACTAATGGGCCTTGATGGGCCTTAGTGGGGAGATAGGAGGGCCACAAGGGGCTGGCCGCGCCCCCCCTTTGGGTCCGAATTGGACTAGGGGAAGGGGGCGGCGCCCCCCTTTCCTTCCCCTGTCCCTCTCCCTTTCCTTCTTCCCCCTTCCTCCAGGTGGAATCCTACTAGGACTTGGAGTCCTAGTAAGACTCCCCTCTCCTGGCGCGCCCTACAGGGGCCGGCCGGCCTCCCCCTCCCCTCCTTTATATACGGGAGCAGGGGCACCCTAGAACACACAAAGTTTCTCTTAACTGTGTGTGGTGCCCCCCTCCACAGTTACACACCTCGATCATATCATCGTAGTGTTAGGCAAAGCCCTGCGTCTGTAACTTCATCATCACCGTCGCCACGCCGTCGTGCTGACGGAACACTCCCTCGTCCTCAACTGGATCAAGAGATCGAGGGACGTCATCAAGCTGAACGTGTGCTGAACGCGGAGGTGCCGTACGTTCGGTGCTTGGATCGGTTGGATCGCGAAGACGTTCGACTACATCAACCGCCTTACTAAACGATTCCACTTTCGGTATATGAGGGTACATGGACATACTCTCCCCTCTCGTTGCTATGTATCTCCTAGATAGATCTTGCATGATCGTAGGAATTTTTTTGAAATACAGCATTCCCCAACAGTCTGTGTGTGGGAGTGGGAACTATATGAGGTCGTTACATCATGTACCTAAGATAAAGTGTGCTCTACTACACCATTCAATGGTTGGAGGCGCAACAATTGACAAAGCATCCCACGAGAACAAACTGGAGGACAAGTTATCAAGGAGTCCCACACCTTGACAACACTATGTGCATTTAGAACTTTGTATATATTGATATCCACTAGTAGAAAACAGGGCTTTGGTTCGGCCAGAAAAGAGCATTAATGACGGTTGCATTACGAACTGGGACTAATGTGAGCATTAGTCCCGGTTCGAGCGGCTAGGGCACCGTACAGGCATTAGTCCCGGTTCAAATGGGACCTTTAGTCCCGGTTGGTGCCACGAACCTGGACTAAAGGGTGTGATGCCCATTAGTACTGGTTCGTGGAATGAACCGGTACTAAAGGTTAGACCTTTAGTCCCGGTTCGAGCCACCAACCGGGACAAATGGGTTTGAGGCATTAGTACCGGTTCGTGGCACCAACCGGTACTAAGGGTTACCTTTAGTACCGGTTGGTGCCACGAACCTGTATTAATGGTGTAATTTTCAAATTCTAACCCCCCCCCATGTATCGCCTTTTTAGTTTTGTAAAAAGCAAAAAAAAATGATAAAAACTTTGAAAGTTAAAATCCTTCGAGATGTAGTTATGTTACTACATCTACTAGTTAGGAAAATTTAAAAACTTCAAAAGTTAAAATCCTTCGAGATGTTTTGCAAAAAGTGTAGGGAAAATGTAAAACGACTATAACTTTTGCATACGATGTCAGAAAAAAAACGTATAACATATCAAAATGTTCAGCATGAAAATCCGCATTCGAGTTGACAGCCTATGGCCTGTTTGCAAATTCTAAAAGGAAAAAAAGTTATGCTCAAATTTCAGTTTTTTTGAATTTTCATTAAATCTGGTCAAACTATGGTCAAACTACTTATTCAAGAAGTATTAGTGTTACTAAATAATTATTCAAGAATATTAGTGTTACTAAACAATTATTTCAGTTTTTTGAATTTTGGTCAAACTATGGTCAAACTATGGTCAAACAATGGTCAAACTACTTATTCAGGAAATATTAGTGTTACTAAATAATTATTGTTTTTTAGAACGATAGTTTCAAACTCAAACAGTGAAATGTATGACTTCATGCTCAAGCTAAACTCCTGATAGTTAATAGGATTGACATCTTACTATTGTCAGGAAAACAACATGTGCAGACTTGGAAACGAGGGAGAATAGAACCCGGAAGTTAAGCGTGCTCGGGCTGGGGTAGTGAGAGGATGGGTGACTGTCCGGGAAGTTAGATGATTTGGAATGATGAGGGGTGATTATATACTAGATGTTAAATTGAGCAGTGATGAGGGGTGATTAGAGATTAGAGGTTAAAATAATTCAAAAATTTGAAAATTCAGGAAAAAATTCAAAAAAATCATAAATTTTCCTTTAGTACTGGTTGGTGTTACCAACCAGGACTAAAGGTGGATGTCGGTGTCAAAACCGGCGGATCTCGGGTAGTGGGTCCCGAACTGTGCGTCTAGGCCGGATGGTAACAGGAGGCAGGGAACACGATGTTTTACCCAGGTTCGGGCCCTCTTGATGGAGCTAAAACCCTACGTCCTGCTTGATTAATATTGATGGCATGGGTAGTACAAGAGTAGATCTACCACGAGATCAAGGAGGCTAAACCCTAGAAGCTAGCCTATGGTATGATTGTTGTATATGGAGTTGATTGCCTACGGACTACAACCCTCCGGTTTATATAGACACGGATAGGGTTAGGGTTACACAGAGTCGGTTACAATGGTAGGAGATCTTGAATATCCGCATCGCTAAGCTTGCCTTCCACGCCAAGGAAAGTCCCATCCGGACACGGGACGAAGTCTTCAATCTTGTATCTTCATAGTCCAGGAGTCCGGCTGAAGGTATAGTCCGGCTACCCGAACACCCCCTAATCCAGGACTCCCTCAGTAGCCCCTGAACCAAGCTTCAATGACGACGAGTCCGGCGCGCAAATTTTCTTCGGCATTGCAAGGCGGGTTCCTCCTCCAAGTCCTTCATAGAAGATTGTAAACACTGAGAGTAGTGTCCGGCTCTGCAAAATAAGCTTCCACATATTGCCATAGAGAGAATAATATTAACACAAATCAAATCTGCTGACGTATTCCGCAGTGCGTCATCACACTACAGCCAAGTCCTTTACTCGAATCATTTTCACTTTTCCACCTCAGCATGTTTTGCGAGGTGGTTTCCTTGGCACGTCTTGTCAAAGCAGAGATCGTGTGCCCCCCTTTTACGGTATTCTCATCAACACGGACGTGGGTAACCCAATCGTGCCCGTTAGCATGTTTTCTTGATTAAAGGCGAGTCCCAAACGGTTACGGGGAGGGCTCCTGGTATTCAAACTTTTATAAAGGGACCAGGGCCTTACTCCTTTTCTCCAATCCCAAAACAAGTTCGCCCGTCGCCTCAAGTTCCAACACCCTAGGCTTCAGATTCCGGGCGCCTCAGACCTTCGACAATGTCCGGTTCCGACCTTCAAGGCCGATGGATGCCCTCCTCCGTCACGGAGGAGGACGTGCTAAAGTTGAGAGAGGCTAAGTTCTTGACCGCTGAAATTTCGCATAGGTTGCCTGCTCAAAGGCAGGCTATTCCCAGTCCCCAGCCCGGTGAGAGCGTGGTGTTCATGTCTCACTTCCTTCGAGGGTTAGGCTTCCCGATGGATCCCTTCGTGAGGGGGCTGCTGTTTTATTACGGGCTGGAGTTTCATGACTTAGCTCCGGAGTCCATCCTCCACATTTCCTCATTCATCGTTGTGTGCGAAGCGTTCCTTCATGTTACTCCTCACTTCGGATTATGGCTCAAGACTTTTGGAGTGGAGCCGAAGATGATCGAGGGACGGCAGGCAGAGTGCGGAAGCGCTGTCATAAGTAAGAATGCGGATGCTCCATGGCCCGAGGGCTCCTTTCAAGAGGAGCTCGGCTTGTGGCAACGAGAATGGTTCTATATCACCGCTCCCAGGAGCGCCAAGTGGGCGGCGCCTCCTGCCTTTCGCTCGGGTCCCCCATCACGGCTAGCGTCATGGGCCAACAAAGGATTAGATTGGGGGTTATCCAAAGATGTGCCCTTGTTGCAGGGCCGCATCAGGGATCTCTTAGAAAGAGACCTCAACCTGGTCAAGGTGACGCAGGTCATGCTGATTCGCCGAACACTGCCCGGCAAACGTCGCTCCCTTCGTTTGTGGGAGTTTAATCCGGAGGGACCACGAGCTCTCCATCATTTTATGGGCGCAACGCCCGTGGAGATGTATAAACTGTTCTTCAGATCACAAATGATGTGTCCGGATTTGACCGAGGACGCAGGCCTAAGCTGCAATCGCCCGGATACCGAAGTAAGTAACCTTGTGCCCGGACCTACTATCCATATAATCGTCATAAACTTGCCCCTAAAGGAGCTGTCCTTTTAAACAGGAGTGGATAGCGAAGGCAAAGCTGATCAGGTGTCCGGCTCCCCTTCCCGAAACCAGGCCGGATCCCGTGCTTGTCAGGATGTTGAAGATAATGCCTTTGGAGGGAAGTAAGGGGAAGGACAAGGGAACTATGGCCTCCTCGAAGGAGGCTGCTCCGAAGGGAGGAACCGACAATTCTTCTCCCAAGGGGAAGAAGAGGGCCACCTCTGACGACCCAGAGACCATGGCCCCGAAGCGGGGGAGAAAATCCTCGTCAGAGGGTCCGACGTCGGGGAGTTCCTCGGCCGAACAACGCCCTCAAAGGGATCAGCCCTCCAGCGAGCCGTAAGTAGAGAGAGGTTTTCCTTTTGAGGGATGAGAGAAATCCTTGATTTATATCTGAGAAGATTAACCGAAATTTTACCTTGTAGCTCGGACCTCAGCTCTTCTCAGCAGAGCTCGTCTTCGGGGGATCTTCTTCTGGAGATGATGGAGAGCGGGACGCCTCCCCCTGCCGTACCACCTAGCGAGGCGGGCGACCCTGAGGTGTCATCGCGGAGGGTTTCTCTGAATCCGGCAGGGGCGGAAGATAGCTATGTGGCCCCCCAAGGCTCTCCGCATCTGGCCTTCAAAAGAGGCCATAGGACAAGTCCGGCACCGTCTGGTGCTCGGCCGGAGGAGCAAAAGATTCTGCTGGGGCGAGCTTCCATCTTAGAGGAGCACCGTGCATTGATGGGCACGGTGATTGAAAGGATTTCATCCGCAGAAAACGGATTGCATGAGGCCGTCAAAAGTTTACTGACGGGTTTTGAGGTACATTAGATAATGTACACTTTTGTCAGTTGCGCATAAGTAAGGTGCGCCCTGTGTAGATAGTAGCCCCTGAGACTTTGCGCGTTGTCAAGAAATGACGGCAAGCAGAGGATCATAATCCCAGGTCTAAGATGTCGCCTTGGAATGTAGGTGGCGAGGTGTCCGGAATCAAGCCAAACTGATGATGTGGCCGAACTAAAGCGGCAACTGGACGTGGCAGATGCCGACATCGCGCTTGTCAACAAGCGGCTTGATGAGTCTCAAGGTATGTAATTCTTTGGGCGGCATCAGGTAAGAGGAGCTTCATGCCAGTGTCTTACAATGTGTGTGCTCGACGCAAATGGTACGGCCGCCGTGGAGAATCTTAGGGCAGAACTTGCCCGAGCTAAGGAGCAAGCCAGAAAAAAGCGATGCGGCTGCCGAGAAGGCCCTTGAAGAGCTGAGAGACGAACAGGCTTCTCATTGCCGAAGCAAGGAGGAAATGGCCGAGATGGCCGAAAAGTTAAAAAGCGCTACAGACCGTTGCAGACTTCTTGAAAAAGAAGACCAGGCGAAACAGACAGACTTAGAGAAGGCCGTTGCCAATGCCAAGGACGCGCGCTCTGCGATGAGAGCTGCGAAGGAGGAGCTGCGTCAGGCCGAACAGATTGCGGCTGGAAAGCCCTTTATGCTGCGAAGGAAATTTTGTGATCCGAAGTTTGCTCCGTTGGACCGGATGTGGAGTGTGGAGGATACCTATCTGGACTTGGCAGCAAGTGCTGCTGATGCGACCGAACACTTTCAAGATCAGAAAGAACGCGAAGTGGAAAAGCTTTTCTGGTCGCAGTTTCACAATCCAGAGCGTCCACTGGCAGTGGATGATCGTTTGGCTCAATGGGCCGAACTGAATAGGTTGTTTGGACTCGCCATGAAGTACGTCATGGGTCACCTGTGGCCGGGGAGATCGGAGCCGAAGAGTTATTTCAGCTTGGTGCAGCAATTCCTTGACGCGGTGCCGCGTATAAATGCAATGAAGAGGTCAGCATGCATAGAGGGCGCTAGGATGGCTCTTGCCCGTGTTAAGACATACTGGGCAGAGATGGAGACCACCGTTGTTGCGTCCCGAGATTCGGACAAAAGCCGAGTACCCTCCGAGCACTATTTTCAGGAAGTTCTTGAAGGCGCTCGTGTAATAGAGACGCAGTGCCCGAAAGATGCTATGTTATGATAGCATATGTATTTATAAAGTAATATTTTGATAAACTGTAGTGGCCTTTTTTATACTTGTGCCTCCAAGTATTGGGAACACCTCCTGTGCGGCCGTTTTAAGATATATATATATATATATAATCTGAAAGATGGCAGTCGTTGGCTTCAGCCCCCACGCACATAGTGCGAGGGTGCTCGCAGAAGACGCATTTTCACACTTAACTCAACGTCTTGGTCCTACAAAGGAGATGATAGCGCAGCGGGCCAGGCAACCGGACTATAATGCTTTAACACTTTCACTTAGCCATAGGAGTTTGACAATGAGACTCTTTAGGTAGCTCCTTGGTGGCAACTGCGCTCGTCCGAATTCGGGGCGCGTATGTGCCTGACTGGGAAGCGGCCCTTCGTTAAAGCGGAGGAATCCGATAGATTCCGATAGGTCATCGAGTGGCTGACCAGTCTCACGCTACATCATGACAGTCAGTTTTCGGCTTTCTCTATTGAGGTGCTCGCCCGGCCGAACCGGGGGCACAATCGCAGTAGTTCTCCTGGTGCTACCTTAGCCGATAGAGCGGAACGTAAGGTAGCCGAACTCAGGAGCCGGCCAACCCAACATTTGACCAAAGACATGATTCGGAGCTGATGCATATAATGCCAAAACTCGCGACGCCGAACACTCCCTAAGGTGTTCGGTCTTTATGAGTGCGAGCGAAACAACACTCTTTATTAAAAAAGCCCCTAGTGTCCAGGTACGTGCAAAAATTCTGACATGGCCACATGCCAAGACGCCAGCCTCCTCCTTGGTTATATCAGAAAGAAAAAACCAGGGGATGTGTAGCAACAAGAGACAGTAAAAGAGGTTTACACAGGGTCTTAATCTAAAAAGAATCCTTTAGGACGGGTCCCTAGTGCACGTTTGCGCCTGTGTCTCCGTTGTGCCGTGTCCTGGACGGGCGCCGCACGACGTTCATCTGTAAAAGAGAGGAACTGAGTGGAAAACGGGTCGTGCCGAAAAAAGTTTAAAATAAGCAAAGTATAAAGTAAGATATATACGCTTGAGCTTTATTGTCTCTTATTGTATATGCGTGGAGCCCCTAGTGCGGGGGTATATGGCTTCTAGGCCTGCATCAATGATGATTTTGCACCGAACTCGTCCATCCGCGTTCGTGGTCTTGAATGACTTATTTCGAAGTTTCTTTTGGCCGGTGAGGCCATTTTGCTGTGGGGCTATCAAAGCGGCCGCACAGTCCTCCGCTTGGGGAGGCGCACTTTAGTGCTTCCCCTTCAAAGAGATGATGCCTCGTGGACCGGGCATCTTAAGCGTAAGAGATGCATAGTGCGGTATTGTGTTAAAGCGAGCGAAAGCTTCGCGTCCCAGTAGTGCTTGAAAGCGACTTGAGAACGGGACGATATGGAAGGTCAGCTTTTCGCGGCGGAGGTTATCGGCAGAGCTGAATATGACTTCGAGCCGGAGAAAACCCATACAATGGGTGTCCGGACCAGGTATTACCCCTTGAAAGGAGGTTTTGCTGCGGCGGATTCTTGCTGGGTTTATTCCCATATGTTGGATCATATCCTGATATATCAGGTTTAGTCCACTGCCGCCGTCCATAAGGACATTTGAAAACTGGAGTCCGCCAATTATTGGATCGAGTATCAAGGCAGTCCATCCTACATTCTTGATATTCCTAGAATAATCTAGCTGATCGAAGATGATCGGTTTTGACAACCAGTGGCAGGACCCTTTGGGCCGTGTGGTGCGTACCTTTACGGGCGCCGCACGTTTTGTTATGTGAAGTGAGTTCACTGTTTTTACTTCTTGTGGGAAGTTCTTTTGTTTCCTGGTGCTCTGCTTTTGGGGTTCGTCCTCGTCTTCGCTTGGTGTGTCGAGCCCCTTGTGTTCGGCATTGAGTCTGCCGGATTGTTTGAAAACCCAACAGTCTCTGTGGGTATGGTTAGCAGGCTTCCCGGGAGTACTGTGTATCTGACATATCCTGTCCAGGATTTTACTTAGGTTGGATGGATCGTCCCTGTTATCCTGGGGGGCGATTTTTCCTGATTTTGTCGTGAGCCTTTGAATCCGGCATTGACTGCCGTGCTCTTCCGACTTTTGTCCTTAGTCCAGCGACGGTCCTTGTTGCGTCGCGGTTTTCCTTTTCCATCCCTAGTTTCGGATGTACTTGGGTCGCTGGGGCTGCACCTTGCCAACCAGTTGTCCTCCCCTGCACAAAAGCGGGTCATGAGGCTTGTTAGTGCGGCCATTGTTCTTGGCTTTTCTTGGCCGAGGTGTCTGGCGAGCCATTCGTCTCGGACGTTATGCCTGAAAGCTGCTAAGGCTTCGGCGTCCGGACAGTCAACTATCTGATTATTTTTAGTGAGGAATCTATTCCAGAACTGCCGAGCTGATTCTCCGGGTTGTTGAGTTATGTGACTACGATCGTCTGCATCCGGAGGGCGGACATAGGTCCCTTGAAAGTTTGCTCGGAAAGCATCCTCGAGCTCTTCCCAGCTTCCAATTGTGTTTTCGGGAAGGCTTTTAAGCCAACGCCGGGCTGGCCCTTTAAGCTTAAGGGGTAGATATTTTATGGCGTGGAGATCATCTCCTCTAGCCATGTGTATGTGGAGGATATAATCCTCGATCCAGACTCCAGGGTCTGTTGTTCCATCATATGCCTCTATGTTTACGGGTTTGAATCCCTCTGGGAATTCATAGTCCAGGACCTCATCGGTGAAACATATGGGGTGTGCGGCGCCCCTATTTGGGTGTGTCGGATTCTGATGATGGCTTCATAGCGTTGCTTATGAGAGCTTGCTTTCTTGGCCCATAAATGGACCTGACTGGGCGATGATGCAAATCCTTAGGTGGGTCGCATGCCGATTTAGGTGCGGCGCCGCTTGCCGCTTTATGGGGTCGTCTATCCGACCGTGTGGCTTTTTCATTTTTTGAATGCGAGGGCTCTAGGGCCTCTTCGCCGAATTCAGGCAGTAGCTTTCTTTTCGGATAGCTTTTAGTGCGGCGACTGTCGCCGTACTTATCTGTGGTGTTGATTATTTTGCTCCATCTAATCCGGAGTGCGTCTTCCGCTGTTTTTAGCTTCCGCTTCTGCTTCTTTAGGCTGCGTGCAGTTGCAACGAGCCTCTCGTGGAGGTTCTTCTGCTCCATAGGTTTATTCGGCGTGAGGTCGTCCGGAATGCCGTTTTCGCCGGAGGAGGGATGTTCGGTTTCTCTATCCGTGTTGCCCTGTTCGGACGGTTGCTCTAAGGCCTGCTCGTCGTCTACCGGCTCGTCCTGCTCTATGGCTGGGTTTTTGTTGAGGCGGGGCTTGGGTCGGCGTTTACGCCGATGCTTTGATTGCTTTTCGGGGGGTCGATCTCCCGTCCCATCCCCCTTTTCCTCATTGTCGCTTCCTTTAGGGGTATCCACCATGCACACATTGTGAGATGAGGTGGCTGTCCAATGCCCTATGGGCGTTGGTTCGTCGGTATCTCCTGCATCGTCATCCATGATGTCGATGTCTCCGGAGTCGAAGTTGAGCACGTCGTTTAAATTGTCGACAGTGGCTACCAAGTGGGTGGTGGGCGGGCTTTGAATTTCTTCATCGTCCGTATCCCATCCTCGTTGACCGTAGTTCGGCCAGGGCTCTCCTGATAAGGAGAGAGTCTTGAGAGAGTTCAGGATATCGCCACAAGGCGAGTGCTGAAAGATGTCTGCGGCGGTGAACTCCATTATCGGTGCCCAATGGGATTCGATTGGCAGGGGCGCGGGGGGTTCGGAGTCCGGGGAGGAGTCCGGATCCTCGGAGTCACGGGTCGTGCAGAGTGCGGGGCTAGCGTTCGGCTCGATCGCTTTCGGGATCGCAGCCCCCGAGGTGACGTCCAACCGTTCATCCTCAATTGGTGCAATAGGCTCCGAGTTAGTGGTCGGAGCCGATGTGTGTGCGGCCTCCAGGACACTGTCCGGGGGCAGAGCTAGATCATGCCCCTCGAGATAGTGCGGCGCGCTTGGCCGTGGCTCGAGCCCGTCGAAGATCAAGTCTCCGCGGATGTCAGCCGTGTAGTTTAAGCTTCCAAACCTGACTTGATGGCCAGGGGCGTAGCTTTCGATCTGCTCCAAGTGGCCGAGCGAATTGGCCCGCAGAGCGAAGCCGCCGAAGACGAAGATCTGTCCGGGGAGAAAAGTCTCACCCTGGACCATATCGTTGTTGATGATCAAAGGAGCCATCGGGCCTAAAGGCGACGACACAGAGGAACTCTCAATGAAAGCACCAATGTCGGTGTCAAAACAGGCGGATCTCGGGTAGTGGGTCCCGAACTGTGCGTCTAGGTCGGATGGTAACAGGAGGCAGGGAATATGATGTTTTACCCAGGTTCGGGCCCTCTTGATGGAGGTAAAACCCTACGTCCTGCTTGATTAATATTGATGACATGGGTAGTACAAGAGTAGATCTACCACGAGATCAAGGAGGCTAAACCCTAGAAGCTAGCCTATGGTATGATTGTTGTATATGGAGTTGATTGCCTATGGACTACAACCCTCCGGTTTATATAGACACCGGATAGGGTTACACAGAGTCGGTTACAATGGTAGGAGATCTTGAATATCCGCATCGCCAAGCTTGCCTTCCACGCCAAGGAAAGTCCCATCCGGACACGGGACGAAGTCTTCAATCTTGTATCTTCATAGTCCAGGAGTCCGGCTGAAGGTATAGTCCGGCTACCCGAACACCCCCTAATCCAGGACTCCCTCAGTGGACCTCCACGCAGGGCCACGTGGAGGGCCTTTAGTCCCGGTTCGTATAAGAACCGGGACTAAAGGGGGGGCTTTAGTAACGACCCTTTAGTCCCGGTTCCAGAACCGGGACTAAAGGCCCTTATGAACCAGGACAAATGGCTCTTTTTTCTACTAGTGATCTAAAATACACAATCATTTACAAGTTTAGATATTTATATTCACTTGCACCAAAGGTAGGAAATCATACAATCTAGAAATATCTATGCAGATTTTTTTTCAAGGACATGCTTTAGAGTTAATTACGAAGATTTCAATGATACTACAATGGACAAAATACATGCATATACCATCTGATTTGTATATGTAGGCACATACTTGTCCCCCTCCCCTTCATATTTAGGGGGGATTAATGTGGTGAAACATTTTTCAATAGTAATTGTATCAACAGGAGAAACAACTAACATAATTAAAAAACACTATTTAAATTTACTGCAATTATATTCGCTACATTTGTTGAAAATCCACGCTATTAAATTTGTGGAAGTATATTTGTGACTATGATAATAGCACATTTTGAAATAGGATACATTATATCTAACAAACAACTAGAAGTATATTCGCAACTAAATATTATAGAATTATCTACCAAATAAATTGCATCATAATATCTCTTTGTTAAGTGTAATAGTGAACTATATCGGTTAAGATCATATTGTACATTGATAGAACTTTGTGTCATTTAATTGAACTCAGGATGGGCACAGTCTGGTCGAGTCCTTGGTCAAGCTGACCATCGACCACCCGTGAGCTAGCTAGATATCGCACCGAACTGGCAGTCGAGTGAGATAAAATTGCTAGGACCAATCTGGCCATACTTCGGCTCACAAGCTCATCCAACGAAAAATATATAGGATCAACAGTAGCACTATACAGTTTTGGTGCCATTTTTCATTTTGAAAGCAAATGGATTAACAACATATTCATGAGCTAAATTTGTACATTTAGCATGTTATGTTGCAAAAGAGGGTCAAACTGATGAAAAAGAAACATGTTTTGGTACAAAAGATTTTGGAACGAAACAAATATGACATAAGAAAGTTTGGACGAAATTTCCTTTGAATTTTGAACATAAAAAATTCAATTTTTTACGACACCAGTAGCACAAATATCATATATGGAAACATGAATTCATATCCATTATCAAGTGGCACAATTACAAACTTACAATGAAAATTCATAGTTCATGACAATTGACAAGTTCACATGACAAGAAAAATAGCACAACTGTTCCACATCAAAAAAATGAAAGAGAGAGTGAGCAACATTCACATAACAAGATCACTTTGACATCCATCTCCAAACTAGCAAGAGAAACATCCACAATTCCATATGATGAATGTCTAGAAGCAAGAATAATTGTCGTTAATAAGTTGGGGGGTCATATAACAAGTGAAGAAACATGTTGATATAATAATTACCAATTTTTTCTATCCTCTACACTCTTGGGTAACTTGATTTTCTCAACACCATCCTCATCCCTCGGCTAAAATTTTGAAAGTCAGACAGATGATCACATCACATACAATAAAAATCACATCACATACAATAAACAAAAGAGTGATAATGTGAGAAAAAGATAGAGAACATACGGCATTCAAGTATCTATGTTCACCTTTAATATTACTTGCGCCACACACCAATGCGTCCACCATAAACGTTTCTAGAGGACTCCTAGAGTCATCTAATATCGCACAAGTAGACAAATCTAAGTTCAAGGGTGACAAGCTCACAAGTTCATATACAAATTTAAAGATTACTAGTTGACATACCTAAAATCGTTCCACATGTGTTAAAAGTTCATTCCAATGACACAGAGGTACCTGGGATAGTTAAGAACCTTCTTGCTATATTTGCCATCAATGGTAACTAACTGGATTCATATTCTACCACCCGAAAAGATCAAAACTACCGGTGATTTACTCATTGTCATCCTCTAGACAGTCTGTCAACTCACTCTTTCATATTATTGTTGATGTGGCCAATAAGGAGGACTTGAATGCAGCTTGATGAGGCATTAGGATGGTAGGGATGATACTAGACTTGGATGATGATACACTTTCTCCTTTTCTAGCTAGCTTATCTTGGGAAAGACACTTGTCATACAAGGTCTCCAACTCTTTTTCCACAACTGAGATCTCATTTTTACTTGTCTCCTCACCATAAATTTGCATAAAGGCTCATTCCATGTATTTCATCTTCTACCTTAGATAGAAGACGGTTGCAAGCACCATGACATTGTTCTTTTCTTTCGGATACTAGTTGACTTTGTCCATCATTACATTACAAAAAATTGACTTGTAGTGTTTATTTTTATTTGCCATTTGGTTGTCTTAATGTAATCTCGATGTGTGGTCAGAATATTTTTGAATTGCGATATGTTTGTCCCCAAAATATAGTTGTCACCAAATTCAAAGACTCGAGCCATGGTTTTGATAAGTTCAAACATCTTCGACTCATCGTTTGTCGCCTCCCTGATAGTTGGTATAAGAAGGCGCATAAAAGGTCAATGCTTCCCTATATTGACAAACAATGCTAATCATCGTATAGGTTGAACTCCACCATATTCGAAAATTTAGGTGCAAATGGTGACCAACCTTCACACCCAAGCTCTTGCAAGCCACAAAAAATGAGTGGATGCGATAAGGTGAATTCTTGGGGTATTTTGTGGTCCCTCTTAACCTTTATATCAAAAAGGTCATGACATATGTCCCATATTGTACCACCAAGTTGTTTATGTGTGTGCAACAACGTACATGGAAATATCAGGGTTCGAACCATGTAACTATACAAAAATAGCTCACATATGAGTAAAAAAGTTATGCATGCAAATAAAAAATGCAGATTCAAGTAAAAACAACATGCATATAAGTAAAAGTACCGAACATTCAAGTAAAAACAGTATGCATGCAAGAAAAACAATACACATTCAACTTAAAACAACACACATGTGTCATGTCCATACCTCTTCGGACGACAAACTTCGCCATCAAACTGTTGACCGCACCATGATTGTTTGAAGCATCATCAAGTATGATGGATATAATCCTGTTCTCTATCTTCTATTCAGTCACACACAGAGATGGATAACATTGGCCATCACATGTCCAGAGTAAGTAGGATCCAGCTCTATGAAAGCAAGCACACAAGCTTGCATCCTCCAACGCATCTTTATAGCATGCAACCACAAACATGTAAGATATGGTCTGATTGCTAGTCCACAAATTCGCAGTTAGACCAATGAAATCCACATCCTTCAAGACAAGTTTAAGCACCTCCTTTTGATTTTTGAAAACCCTTATGCACTCGGCTCTTCTTACCTTCCTTCCAATGGATTGATATTTTTTATTCATGTACTTCATGAGAATGTTGAACCACTCATGTTCAACCATTCTAGATGAGTGCTCATGCACATATCATCTTGGCAATAAGCCCTTGTTACATGATTACATTCTATGGAATACATCATTGGACCACTTGTTGTAGCATTGTATTTGCTTCTGAAATCAAGAGTTGGTTAGATGGCTACTCTAACTCGTAAACAGAGGCACTTTTTTAAATAGAACACATAAGTTAGACAATAACAATAAAACAAACAAATTGCAAAGCAGTCTAGAAACAGAGCACAACGAGATCGAAAAGACAAAGGGTATATATAAAATAGAAATGGAAAAGACCCTTCAGTTCCACGTTGGGAGTTCCTATTTGACGCATTGGGCCGGTCCCAAGCATGCCCGTTCGCCCTGCTACGAATCACACTTCGCCAAAAGATCACAAAATGCGACCGAACTTCAGACTTCTAGTAGGTACCTGTAGCGCTCGGTATCTATGGCATGAAAAGCTTTGTATTCTCTTTGCCAAATTTGATGTATCTGATCTTACATCTTTTCCGCAAGTACTGGTTTTGATACTGTAGAAGTTTGATCAGGTGGGCTTTAACAATCAGCCGAAAATTTGTTTCAGGCAAAGTAAGCGGTCGCTTATTTTCGAGCCCATCCACTTCATTAAGATCCCAGTTAGAATTTTGAATGAGGATTGAGAGGCGCGAGATATTTTTGCTCCATCTCTTGAGATCATATCTCAAATTTTTCATTTTTCTGCATAACAGAGCTGGGCTATTACCAGTGCAGCCAACAAATGTTAGATAAAATTGAGGAGTGCACATGGTTAAGAACTAACTACAACGCAGAATCTGTGAACTTATTTTTTAATTTTTTTTGGAAAATGTGAATAACATTTTTAAAAATAATAATGTTTGAAAATCCAACAAAAAAACTTTCAACTTTCTAGAAAGGGGTGAACAATTTCTGAATTTTGAGAACATTTTTTTGAAATCGAGAACAATTTCTAATTCACGAGCAAATTTTTAAAACACAATCATTTTCTGATATGTGTGAAGAAAAATTGAAACCGAGAACAATATGGTATCCAGGACAAATTTTGCAAGCATGGAATTTTTTTAAACAAGTGAAAAACAATTTGAAAATACGAACATGTTTTACATCTATGAACAATTTTTGAAACTGCAGTCAATTTTGAAAAGGCGGAACATTTTTTCCAATTTTCCAACATGTTTTAGAAATCACGAACATTTTTTGAATTGGTGAACAAAAATTGAAAACAAGAACAGGTTTTTAACTTCTTCACAATTTTCTAAAAGTGTGAACATTATTTAAATTCCTGAAAGGTATTCGAAAAAGTGGTCATTTTTTGAATTTGTGAACAAAATGTGAAAAAATGAATTTTTTAAAGTTTTAAACAAAATGCAAACCCTTTTAAATTAATGATATTTTTTCAAAAAAAATAAACTTGAAAAATAAGAGAAATGTAAAAAGTAATAAAGAAAAGAGAAAAAGAAACACGAAAAGGAAAAAAACCGTAAAAAATCAGAAAATGAAACAAATGGTTCAGGAATCTCCTAAAAGTGTTCTGCATCTGCTGTTCAGGTGTGGAAGAGCAACCGAACTGTGGAATCAAATGGGACTCTCCCAGCTAATTGCGGATGCAGTGACACAGGAGAGATCAAGATCCGTTGTATTAGAACATCTACTGCGAATGCCTAACGCTTAGTTACCAAATTTACCCACGGTTGGCCAGAAGGAAGGAATTGCGACGACATGTTGGTACCTTTGGTGGATGCGGCGCCAGCAGACACACCATGGCCAAATCTCCCCTGTGGCTAAATGTGCGATGTCTGTGAGAGCAATCCGTTTGAACTATTAGACAAGTTTAAAAACAAGAAATGACCCAGTTAACCGTGTGGGTGTTCGGTGAATGAAACCGGCTGCGGGATCTGTCAAAGTTAACGTTGACGCTCCTTTTCATGTCCAGATAGGGGATGGCTCTACAGGCGTTGTTATCAGAGAGACAGAGACAGCCATGGTGTATTCCTCGCTGGCTCATGCTCGCTACTCCCCCATGTTTTGGATGCTCATACAGCGTAGACTTTGGCTATAAAGCATGGTTTGATGCAGCAAATGAGACGAGTTTTCACTCAATTCAAGTTGAATCAGACGCGGTTGGCATGATTGATGCTTGTTCAGATCAAGATATATAGGAGCCTCAGCAGTCTGGATTTACAAATTCTAGCTATGGGGGATGTTTCATCCTAGCAGGAATGATTGGATAAGTCCAATTTATGTACTGTAACCGGAAAGCCAATGTGGCTGCGCACAACTTAGCTAAGTATGCTTAGAATTACAAAATACAAATTCAACAGTGCACTGTAGTACAAACATAAGCACGTGAGAGATAAATTAAGGTAAAGCAAGGCGCAAAGATTATTAGCCATGGGTTGCGGCGGCATCGGCGAGAGTGAGCGCGACGGAGCAGAGCTTGCCGAGGTCGGTGATCTTGCGGATGATGGTGGGGTCGGCGCCGCCCTCCTTCATGTGGCACCCGTCCATGCACGTCTCGCCGTCCGCCCTCGCCGCCCTCACCCACCTCTTCACGCGGGCCACGTCCCTGTGCTCGATGATCGCCGCCCTGTTCTTCTGCAGCGCCGCCACCGCCGTCTGGAACTTCTCCACGCACTTCTCCACGCAGTCCAGCGGCATCGTCCCGCCGGCGAGCATCTCCATCCTCTTGATGAACGCCAGCGCCGCGGCGCCGCTCGCCGCCGCATGGGTCACCGCCAGTTCCGCCAGCACCGGCAGGGGCATGGGCACCACCGGCATCCCCGGGGCCTTCGCTAGGGCGTCCGTGCAGGACACCGCATGCTTCGCGTACAGCTTGCACGCCTGCCCGATGGTGACCGGGGGGTTGGCCCGGGCGGAGTGCGACACGGCGAGAACGACGGCGATGAGGAGGAGGTGACGGGTTGAAGCGGACGCCATGTGATCGTGATCGACTGTTGTCTTGTCCCGTCGATCATTCGACCGTGGTGTTGTTATAGAGCGTGAGGCCGTTGCATGCACGGGAAGGCGAACGTACGGAGAGGAGAGAAGCCACGTCATCGTGTCAACGGACGGTCTCAGCTTTGACCTGGTAAATATAGCTTGATGCACGTGCTGGCCAATAATCTGTTGCATATATAGCACACACTGGACCTCATCCACGCTAACTAGCGCGGAAGAAGCTCGTTCGGTCGTACGTTGTGTCCTGATGTATATTCGGTTTCCGTTTCTTTTTGGTTAACCATGCTAAATTCGAACTGGCCGTAGCAGAGATGAAAATCGAATTTTTATACAAGTATCAAAAAAATTGTTCTTTTCAGGTTCGATGTCGGTTTGGCCTTTAATTCGTCGGTTTTTATGCCCACCCTGAGCATTAAGGCTCACTGATGTGTCTCCTTGCTAGGCGACCGATGATTCTTTCACGATACTTGGCCGACGCTAGTTAACCACCGTGGATCAAATTACTACTTGAAATGAGACGCGGGATCACGGTGTTGTGTGCGGGTCGGACCTAAAAGGTCATGTGCAAAACAGTTTTTTCTGTGGGGGTTGGGGGGGGGGGTTCGATTTGTGAGACCTCAGTCGGGGGTGGGGGCTTCCTTATCTTGTGTAATCTCGTTCGTGACATGCCATGAGCGCCATATGGTGATGATCAGCACCAATGCACCATACGCTAAATGTCCAAGAGCGGCTCCAGAACCTCAAACAACCATTTCGGCCTTGTGTTGGGAACAAACTGACGTCTAGCAGTGACCAATCCTTCGTAATCGCATGCCACAAGTCCACCGCTCAAGGGCACCTAAATGTAGCATGGAAGTTAGCCTCATTCCATTCCACACAGGGGGAAAATATTAATGGGCTACAAATGGCAAGAAAATTTGTTAGACCAAGTGGCCAGATAATTAGTCACGAGCCGCCATGCGAAGACGCATACCTTAGGGGGGCAGGGCACCTCATATGGTCATCCAAGTGGCGCGACGACCATCCAGTGCTCTGCTCATAGCACATATCAATGGACGCCCCGAGCTCATCCATGGTTAGGCTGTAGGCCGATCGAATGGTACACATGTCATTCTTTTCTAGAGCCCATATATACGAGGATATCATCGAGGACATGCAGCAACGTCCAGGTACGGTGATGGCGTCGAAGTCAACCAGAAAAGTGTCATCGTAGGGGGTCCATCCGCTTAGAACCATGCTCGTACAGATAGTCCACCGCGCAGTCCGCAGGTACCATGTGATGTGATGGGCTTCCAATCATGCTTCCTCAAAAGCCATCTATCTCGCGAGATGCGAATATTTTTGGTGTTGCCAACTTGACAATCGGCCCTTTCTTCACAAGTTTAAGACCGTGTTGGATGCCTTGCCAAGTTACAGAAGCATTGCCGGAGAAAACCATATCTTTGAGGCACCCCTCCGGATAGTACCGAGCTTTCAACACCCACGCACATAAAGCTATCAGTTTTAGTTAGGAGGCGTCAAGCCTGCCGAGCGAGCGGCGATTGATTAAACACCTTGAAGTCTCCGAAGGCCAAGACAACCTTCATTTTGCGCTTCAAAATATTCGTCTAGGACTGCCAATGTGTCTTCCTCATTCCTTCTAACTCGCCCCACCACAAGTTCCGAACCATTATGTTCAAGTCATCACAAACTGAGATCAGAGGCATGAAAACGCCCACTATATATGTGGGTATGGTCTGGGTCACCGCTTTGATCATCATCTCCTTTCCTAAGAGAGAGAGAGGGGGAGAGAGATTGAGGGATTGAGAGAGGGGGGGAGGGGGGGGTCGCCCCATGCAATAATTTTTTGGGTTTAAACGAGCTCGGAGAACAGGGCGGAATCGGTGGTTGGTGAGATTGGCAGTGATGTGGGTTGGAAGAACGAGCTAGGGCGCAAGGGTCCGAATCAAGGCGCTGCTGGCGAACAGAATAGTGGCGGTACAGTATCGCTTGCTCAATGATGAGAAACAAGGAGCAAGGATTAATTCCGGAGAGAGGAAACTAGCGAGCGATTAGGGGGATTTCGGGAACGTGGCAATCTAAAAGTCGGGGGGTTAAAACGGGGTGGCATACCTTGGTGGTCAGCTAAAAGACCTATCCTTAGTGCACGAGGCGTGTGGGGATTGCTTAGTAGTGTTTCCCTGGTCTAATTTCTAAATGTGTCTTTAGCTGTTTATGCGTTTCGCAGATAGTACGATTTTCATTCTGGCAAAGTGTCCACTCAAAACCTCCAAACAGTGAAAAATTGAAAAATTTAATTAGAAGATGGACCATCTGGTTGACAAGGAACGGCACAATGCGAGTGTGGGATCATAAGCAGCCACTTAAACACAATTTCTCATAGATAACCCTCTCTTGAAGAAACTTGTTCATCACCGAAGCCTCGAGTTAAAACCCCTGTGGGGATTGCAGCTTTGTGGATGCTGGGGGGAGCATCACCACCCGCTGCCGTCCAAATGCCCGTAGGTGCCACAACGACTCGTCGTACCCAATGCGCTGCCACGAAGGTGGACGCCGCGGAGGTAGTGCGTCCGCGTGCTGTGTGCAAGTGCGTCCAAGTGATGTTGTGTGTGCTAGTGCGTGTGTTGTGCTGCAGCTGGCCTGCTGGGGTAAAGGCAGGGTGAGCTTTCGGAGCGACCGTCGAGGAGCGCGTTCGCGATCAACCCCAGCAGCCGGGTGGTGGTGTTCCAGTTCCTGCTCCCACCGCCGGGTGTTGCCGCCATGGAAGGGTGCGGTGGCGGCGTTCTTGCCGATGCACAAGATGTGTTTGACATAATGCCAAGAGAGAGAGAGAGAGAGGAGTCAACATGTGGCGTTTTTTACCAGGTCAGCCCTGACGGGTGGGCCCGTCGTGTCATAATCCGGGTTAGTTTTTAAGCAAATGGTCATCAGTGTTTTCTGAAACGATATGCCAAAAAGGTGGTAGGACAAAATAAGAATAGGTAGTCTTTCGGAACCCTGACCGTAATACCGGTAATGTTATGCTATTTACTCCTATGCTAGCACAAGGGATTGGGAGGGATGAACTGAAGGTGCTCCTGAAAGCAAAACTTTGATGCTTGTAGGTTTATTTTTGCTAATAGAAATTGTACTAACAGGGTAGCAACACAATCCGGCAACTTATGGCTATTCCATGAACATGTTATAAGGATATGCAGCACTATGGAATTGCACTGTATGCCGAGTGTTTGGCTCTACGGCAAGTGACTAAATTTTGTGTTTTGACCCTTTTTCTGAAACCTATTTGAGATTTGACCCTAGTTTGATTTTTTTTAGATCTGATCCTTTTGCTACCGCCAGAGACCATGGCGGTAGGGTATAACAGCCTACCGCCAAGGTCCCTGGCGGTAGGGTTGCATGCCCTACCGCCAAAAAACTTCTAAGTATTGAACACAGTGCGTGCTCGTGCCTACCGCCAAGCACCTTTACGGTAGGGTTGTGCAGGCTACCGCCAGCCCGGTTGGCGGTAGCGATGTTTCGTACCGCCAAAGTCCCTGGCGGTAGGCTGTTAGACCCTACCGCCATGGACTCTGGCGGTAGCAAAAGGGTCAGATCTCGAAAAAATTTCAAACTAGAATCAAATCTCGAATAGGTTTCAGAAAAGGTCAAAACACGAAAATTTGCCACGGCAAGTGCCAAACCACAGCACTCAGCAAACAGATATACGCCGATTGCGTTTGTCTGCAAACTGCAGAACACGGCAAGAGAGATTGCTTTGTCGAAACTCGGCAAAGAACATATATGCCGAGAGCCATACAGTCGACACACAGCAATAAGCTGCCACGTGTTACGTCCGTTTGCACTTGAGACGTCTGGGTTGACTTTTCCCAAGCACCATGGTAATGATCTCAGCATAAATTTCACATCGTAAAAGATGGCCCACATGTCAGTGACAGCTGTCTCCATGTCTAGTAAGCAGCTACGTCATGCAGTCCTGGCCCACGTCGACCTGACAGATGGGCCCATAGGCCCCACCTGTCATTGAGTCATTCGTGATTATTTTCATTGCATAAATTAAATCCAATAAAGTTTTTGCCTAGTGTGGCTGCTCTCAGCAAAGACATGGGCAATGTGTTAGGTGCCACGTCTACCAAGAGCAGCCTCTCGGCCAAAGTTATGTTTTCTGAGTGGCCCACTCAGAAAAGTCTTTGCTATCGCCCAGGTGACCCCTATACCGACCGCCTCCTCTCGGCGAAAGGTTTTATTTCCGAGTGGGTTCTAAAATGATATACCAAACTGGTGATAGGTTTTTGTGACAAAATAATAATACGTAGTTTTTGGACCCTAACCTTAATATCGGTAGTTTTATGCAATTTATTCCTATGCAAGCACAAGGGATTGAGAGGGATGGTACTGATCGATTATCAGTGTGCAATGTCAATTATGTCATGGCTAAACTGAAGGTGCTCCTGAAGCAAAACTTTGATGCTTATTATAGGTTCATTTTGCTAATAGAAACTGTAACAGGGTAGTAGACAATCCGGCAAACTATGGCTGTTCCTTGAACATTTGCTTTCAGCTAGAGAATATGGCTTTTTGATATGCAGTTATGTTACACATAATCTAGCCAAAAAGCTTTTAAATTGTACCTGAACACAAAAGTGTGTATGCACTGTGAATGATGATTTTTTACTTCGGTTTATGTGATTCAGTGGAGTGAATATCGTACAAATCTGCTGAGTTGAGCTTTTTTTTACTCCCATAAAGTGACAACTACAGTGAAAGTTCCGCAAACTGAATTTCTTTCATAGGAAGCAAGGCTGGGGGCCGATGGTTCTCTGTGATGACTAATGAATGAACCTTGAATCTAGTTTCTCTCATGTTCTCTTTGAATTGAAAAAGAGCTGTGATGGAAGCATAGAATTCTGTTTAGAGCATGGAATCAAACCACTTATGTTCTCTTCGAATTAAAAAGGAGCTGTGATGGAAGTATATAATTCTGTTTAGAGCATAGAATCAACACGAAAATGATGAAGAGCCATTCCTTGCTGTGGATATGTCATATACGCATTGCTCTAATTCGGAGCCTGAAAGACCAACTCGAAAATGAAGCTCCACCCCTGCGAGAATTAAAAAACCTTAACCTAAACTATTAGCAGCCGAGACCCCCGGGATTCCCCTCCCCGTCACCCGCCGTGGCGAACAGAGGGGAAACGAATCCACAGGCTTGCCAGGTGCACGCATGCATGAGGAGGCTCAACTTTCACAGGCTAATTTTATATAGTTGAAAAAAGAGAGGAAGTAGCAATGCTCATCGAGACCATATTTCCATTGATATAAAAGAATTGGATATAACCATGACTGAGTTCTACAACAGTTTCACGAATCATCTGGTGCTGTACTTACAATGTTATCGCTCTGAAGCTGTTCCAACAATAACTCCATTGTACTTATGTAACTAGGCATGTAATGCTCGTCTATCATATTTGGCGCGAGCCTTATTCTGCCATACAATTCTC
Source organism: Triticum urartu (assembly GCF_003073215.2). Classification (NCBI taxonomy): domain Eukaryota; kingdom Viridiplantae; phylum Streptophyta; class Magnoliopsida; order Poales; family Poaceae; genus Triticum; species Triticum urartu. The sequence goes on from NC_053025.1 coordinate 591,271,352, forward strand.
TTGGCGTTTCATATATACTGATGGCCTCCTTGCTGCTGGTGCCTTCTCCAGGATTCCGGTCCGGTGAGGGCTGCGCGACCATATGAATAATTCTCCCGGGAGGGAAAAGTTGGCGCAGTGCAGGGGCGGACGGTGATTCTTTCTGTTTTTCTTTACCGCTACCGTTCAGATTCTGGGACGCTTCTTCCTTTGCTGTCGACGCCGCTTGCTCGGTGTCCAATGTTGCGTTGCTTTCAACATCCCCTTGTGATGCAGATACTGCTGACCCAGCAGCAGCCTCGACACTGACATCATCATCATTGTTAACTAGTATGACCCGTTCTTCAGAAGCGTCGACAGATACAACTGAAAGGTCATGTTCTGGATTTGCCACGAAATATGCTTCATGGATACAGTTAATCTTCAGCCCATTTTCTTCAGAGTGTGTGATTTCTACTGCTTCTTTCAGTAAGGGCTGCATGACAGAAGGAGCAAACTGTAAAGAAAAAGAACCTATATTCTCTATGTACACACCAGCATCAACTGATTAATATAAGCAAAATTGTGAGTTTTTTAGCCTTGTAGGTGCCCCTGGCTAGTTTAACCTTAGAGAAGCAGGGGCTCCTGAATCCGGATGTTACTCAGACAGGACCAGAAATGTGCATGGTGATGCTGGCACATTGTTTTATTGAGCAATGAACACGTATTGGTAAAGCTTGCATCGTCACCGAAAGGATAAGCATTGGCACTAATTGCACCAACTGCTAAATAAATAACAGCAGGATTTCAGACCCACTTTTGCTAGTGACATTGGTGCTGATTGTGACTGGATACCAGAACGAACCAGTGGATGGATCCCGACTGTTAGTAGTATAATGGCCACTGGTTTATCAAACTGCTGCACTACCAACATTGCTTGAGAGGTTTTTCCTCTCCAAATTTACGTCGTGGAAATATCATTGGATTGTTATTAAGTTCCGACAGTAAACTTCACATCTAGAAACGGCAGCATTTTTCGTTACCTCAGAAATGCTAGAGTTGGGATCTCCAGTCTTTCCCGTTGAATGAGAGATGGACAGCATGTGAGACTTCGCAAAAGCTATACGCTGACTTATTTTCGCGAATAAACTAAGGTGATCTTGATCCTGCAGATCATCCAGCTTCGATGATACCATTACCTGCAGTAGTAAGACAAGCAGCAATTCAGTCGTCACATAATCTTTTGGGGGGAATCTGATGTCATTATTCATAAAATAAGCATCATCGCTTTCACGATTTCGTGTCAGAATATCAATAGGTACGATTTACAATTTTAAGGAAAAAGGAAAGCTCCGTAATAAGATATAAGGAATATTTGTCCGTCTAAATCTATGGTTTGACTAACAGTTGGTCCAACAATATGTGTGCCATGTTAAAAGAAATGACAAGCTCGGAATCATATCCAAAAGCACGTTCTAATGATTTTGAATTTTCGAAATATAACAAAATAATGCACAATAATTATATGGTCAAAGTCCAAAATTGCATCCAATATTTTGAAACCTATGCAGTATATACGGGATAATAATGTATTACTTGCCGAGCACTTTAGTGTTTTCGTGTCAACTGCAAAAGAACTTCACACTGTGAAGGTCCAGTTTATAGTTTTTTTTTTACTACGTTGCTGTAAAGGACAGTGACCATCAGAATACCTCAGATCGCAAGCTCTCCATAGCAACTTTCGAAAGTGCTGGCACCACATCATCTCTGTTGACAAGAGAAGTGATGAAATCTTTGCCTGATTCCGCCAGCTCCCATGTCATACAGGCAGCTAAGTAGCAACAAAAGGTACTTCAGAGTTATGGTATTGTTTCTTTACAAACACAATATACTGCTATCAATTCTCAGTACCGATGATAGAATAATCTCACAAGTCAAATGCGATTGAACTAAAATTTGTGATCAACCATTAAATTGCTCAAAGGCATAAAGATATCTTTCTTATATCTGCTATGTCACAGTGAAGTAATGTTATTTTCTTGAAAGATTTTTCTGCCTAACAGGTAGCATGGAGGAAAAGTTTGTGTGACTACCAAGTACCAACTTGATCACCATTTAAGAAGAATCAAAAGGGCTAAAAGTTACAACTTGGCATACGCAAAATCAAAGGAAACATCTGATTATCTTAAAGGCAAACAGGATCCGAAATGCTCAGACAACTGTGATTGCAATGATAAGCAAAAATATATGTATCATGTGTTCAACAAGATAGAAAGCATGTCGAAGCACTTACCAGGACCAAAGGCCAGACATGTGCATGATGTAAAATCATGATGCTCACGAAGAATATATGTCAGAATTGCTCCAATGCCTGCTCCCATTGAGTGTCCAATGACCTAGCGCACAAGGTACATCATGTATTGGATTGGATCATTCGGACATGTAAAATGCTGTGCTAGAGGCAGAGGAATTTTATACGTGCTGTTAAATTGTTCCAGTCATATTAATTCAAACAAAACCTTATTCTTTCTGGTTTTCTGCACAGGAGTAAAACTAGCAGCACTGGATGAACCAGCCTAGGAGGCACACATCAATGTATATGTACACCAAGTTCTACTAAAAGAATATCAACACTAAAATGCATATCACATACAGCATAGATCATATAAACTGTAGCTGTGTAGAGCAGTGCTACCAGACAAGAAGTAGACTCTGACTTCAATAGTTCAACAATAAATGCTGAAATTGAAATGGTATAAATATCAAGCAGCTTACTGCCAGATCAAGGCTTATCGGTTCTATTGTACTTCATAGCACATGGTCAAATCAGTAAACTTTACACGGAGTCTCACAGTATAGACAAGCTTATAAACTTAATTCTCCTTACTATGCATCAACCTCCAATAGCTACTCACACATCAATAAATTCATCAGGAAGGTAAATAAAATAAGAACTTGACAAAAAATACCTTTATTTGGTAGTCAGGAAATTCTCGTACTGCATTGCGAAGAGGGGGCATGGCAAGGTTAGCGATCCAACGAGCTGCAGCAAGCATTCCACAATGTGCATACCCTAAAATTACGTTGTCAATCTGTCCTTCATTCAGAACTATATGGTGGAAAGGAACTTCAACAGAACTTGCTGCTGTCAGGCGCTCCTTAGGACTGATAGCACCGCGGATGAAAAGAAGAAAACACTTGGCTTTTTGGTCACGCACAAGTACGAAGGAAGGCTGCATAAGCTGCATGAAGTGAGGAGTCAAGAATGAGTCAAAATATGGGGGGCATTGCACAGAAATACAGAATAAGCAGAGTACCATAAAGCACGAGATAAGAAGAATATAGTGATACTTACTCACCCTCGCCCTAGACTTGTGGATGAGAACGTCTTCTTGACTGTACCCACCAAACTTCAGAAATTCAGAAAACCTATTCTTTGAGTAGAACATGCAAAGCTTCAGGTGGTCAAGAAGATAAGCTACTTCAGTATGTGCATCGTGACCTTTTAGTTGAAGGCAGTCACTTCCACTATACTCATGCTGCAAATTACCCTGGAGCACATGAAAAGAATAAAACAATAATCACCACATGTTTCGTCCATTGCATACACAATGTTTTCAAGAGCGCAATACAGAAGCATGACGGTAATACTTGGGGTATGTGGCCACACTTCATGTAATCAAAAGAAAATGGTAAACTTATGCTGATTGAAGATGTTGTGAAAATACAATTAGAAGCGTCTCTTGTTAATATCTGTAACTTCTGATTCTTCCGTACAGAACCACCATTTAGTGTTGGCCCTTGATACCATTCTCTGTACAAGTAATGACACTAGGAAAACTGATGAAACTGATCTGACAGATTCATGAAAATTAACAATGCTAACCGAAACGATCTTAACTGAAGCCCAAGTAAGCACTCACTGTGATCGGACACAGATCCCTCAAACAAAAATGACCGGAAATTACCAGGATCCTAATCCACTCCAGTAGGTGAACCAATTCAAGATATTGACCAAAATGAAAGCATTGGTTTCTCGGGATGGGAAACAGTAAGTTCAAACCTTCCTTGCAAGTCAACTCAAGTCAAATTTTAGACTGGTTAGGAATCTTGCCTTCGCAGCAAAATTTTCAGCACACACAGAATGAAAAGGCAAAAACACTACTGAATTTGTCTACTAGAACAATCTGCTGAAAAGCAACTTGCCGAACAGTTGAGCCAATCTTAGCACCCCGTCTCGCCCTGTGGGATTAACCACGCAGTATTAGCCTTAGAACTTCATGATCAACTACTTACCTTCAGCCATTGGTACAAAAGATCCCTTCTTTTAGTTAAGCACAAAAGCAGAGCAAGCAGGCGCACGAACAGAGACACGGAGCACAAGCGTAGTGCTGCCACGCAGAGACTGGCTACGGAAGCAAGAGGAAGAAGGGGACAAAAAAGCTTTCACACTGACCTGGCGCTTCATGTGGCGCTTGATCCCGAAGGCGAGGCCGTGGAGGCCCCACCGGCCGACGGTGAGCTCCCACGCCCGGCGCGCCGTGCGCGCGGCCACCGACGCGGCCTCGCAGCACGATACGGGAGGGCTGTGCGGCCAGGGACCCTCGCCGTCCTCCGGCCGCGACGCCTCCTCCTCCGCCGACGCCGGCCCCTCGGCGCCCGGCGGCCGGCAGGTGGTGATGAGCAGGTATACTAGGAGCGCGCCGCCCGAGGCTGCGACCGCCGCCGCGGCGGCCACGGCGGCGGGCATCGGGCCGGCGGGATTTGGGCGATCGCGTCGCTGGGGGCCGACTGGAGGCGTTGAAGAATTGAAGTGGCGACGAAGACGGGGGAAGAGTGAAGCTTGCCTTTGTAGAGGGGTGGATTTGAAAAAGTTGCAGTGGCTTGCAAGTGAGGGAGACTTGCCTTGCGGATCCCATGAAAATTTGAAAAAAAAAACAATTCCAAATAGCAAAATAGTTGCAGCATAAAGTGAATTCCCAGTTTCCCTTACTTCACCGAATTTACAACGCATAGCTAGTGTTTGATTCACTGCTAAAATTATCAGCTCATCGTACTTTCTTGACGTTGTCGCAACAATTTTTATAAATTCACGGGCTCACAGCTCAAACAAAGAAAAACTCACCTTCGCTTTGTACACGATGGTGAGTTTTCATTGATTTGGAACGATGCATGGAAAATATGGATTGCAGTTCAGACATGCCAAATGTCTCAAAGGTGCCGTGCAACTATTTATCTGACGATGAGACCGGCGTAGTGAACATGAGGCCCATACATTGTTGTCAACCGTAAGAAAATCCGAGGCACGATAACACGTCAAGGAACAAGCCGTCATGGCAACACGACATCTAGGCACGACGTCTAATGCCAGAGTTCGGCCGAACCCTGCATCTCCAAGTGGCCTTGCAGGGACGTCCTTCCCTCTTTTTTTTCAAATTGACATTAATCATCCGACAATGGAACCCGCGAGGACCTGATAATGTTTTTGACCATAAGTCACCGTGGCAGTCTAGATCGTCCCTCTCATGATTTACTTTGAGTTTTCCAACTTCTCAAATTTGTGTCTACGTTTTTTCTGCGAGATGATTTTGTGTCTACTTTGTGCTATAGAACTACGCCAAGTCCAATCTTGTACTCCCTCTATAAACTAATATAAAAACGTTTAGATCACTATTTTAATATTCTAAACGTTCTTATATTAGATCACTATTTTAATATTCTAAACGCAGTACACAATGAATGAGTCACAACTAGTAATAAACTCTCTAAATTTTGACCTGAACCTGTCTGAAAAAAAGAGAGAAGAAACCGTTGGCACGAAGTAAGTATGTACACATTTGAGAAAAAGCCCTCAGCAAAACTTGTAATCTTGACGCGGCACAGCAGTGAGCTCTCTGGAACATGGAAATCTGGATAGTCATGGAAGGTGGTGGGCCCGGGAGGACAGCGTGGACGTCACATGGAGGCGCCAATTGGTCAGCTCGACCCGACGACAGGGTCGCACACATACATGATTGCTCGGAACCCAAACCCAACCGCAATTCCCTCGCCCTAATATCCTAAGCTAACGCCGACACGTGGGCCCGATGTCCGCGGGACCGACATAGCAGTGGGTGGAGGCTCACGCACGCTCCAGGCGTGACGCCTGCTGCAGGTATGCTGCGCCCTCGTGGAGAGATGTGGCCGATAGGGCCGGTTGTTGGCAAACGGGCCCACCTGCAGTCCTTGCTGGTCCACGTGCGGTTTAGGTTTACATGATGCCAGTGGGCCTACGCCGAGCGAGCCGTTGGATTGAGCCACGGACGGCCAGATCCAAAACGATTTTCAAAGAAACTGGTTGTATTAAGTTTATCCTTTTTTGAACTTTTTTTACAGGTAATCCTTTTTTGAACTTTGGTTGGATTAAGTTCCAATTGGAGTGACCACATGAAACATGTGGTAAGCAATCCAAACAATTCAAAAAAAAAGTTCCAATTGGAGTGTTCGTCGAATTTTTGTAGAAGCTACTCGAGGTCCCTTGACAACGCACAAAAATACTTGTCTGAGGAGATACTCAAGGAGAAGATGACGCTTCATGCTCCTGTTAATGTTTCCCTGCCAAAGGCTGAAAAAACTGCATTGTCCTGGCCGGCACCATCAGTGGACAAGGCAGCTCTAAGTGTTGATGGTTCTTTTTCGAAGGCGGATGGTCCAATGTCGGCAGGTATGATATTAAGGAGGATTGACGGAACCGTTAATTTTGTAGCATACAGATTCTTGTTCAATTGTAATGACGCCCTTGAAGCAGAAATCCATACACTAATGCAAGGCATGGCTCTTGCTCTGTAACACACGGATCTTCCCGTCATTGCTCAATCAGACTCGGCAGTGGCCCTATCTGTTTTGACTGACAACTCTTTGGATTGTTCTACTTATGGTCACTTGGCTCTGGAGATTGAAGCATTCTTGGTAGAGCGGGAGTTTATCCCACAAAAGCTTCATTGAAATCAAAGCATTGGTTCAGATTGCTTGGCAAAGTATAGTCATACTGAATGTACCATAGCTGTGTGGCTACATAGAGGGCACCCATGTATCGAGGAACTCTTGTCTCTTGACTGTAACTCTATTATTATGGAATAAAACTCATATTTACCTTGAAAATAAAGTTCCAATAATAAAGATTAAAAAATCATCAGTGAGCAACTCTCCAATGACAATGTGTAGGCAACTCGTGGCGTAGCTAGAGTCAACATCTTGCTTTCAGAAAGAAAAAGGTTAAAATCTTCGTGTGGTCATGAGCCTAAACAGTCTAAAGAAAAAGATCAAAATCTTCGTGTGGTCATGAGCCTAAACAGTCTAAAGAAAAAGGTCAAAATCTTCGTGTGGTCATGAGCCTAAACAGTCTAAACACATGGGAGATCTTTATCATAACCAGTGGCGGAGCGTCAGCAGGACAATTCCTGAAAGACTTGTGTGAGATCTCATATTAGGTGAGATGAACGAGATCAATTTTTTTAAAGAAATTACATGTTCAAACATTCTCAAAAACCTGTAGACACACATCATTGGTTGCAACCTCAAAAAGTTTCAGCTCCTAATTTGACCTACATTAATAGAAACAAAAAAGACAAAATTAGACATGAATAGTGTCAAAGTACTATTCACCCAAAGCTGCCACTATTCAAATTTGAATTTGTCCTTTTTAAATCGTCAAACATACATCGAGTTTTGAGCTAGTTTTTTCGAAGTTGTAGACATACCCCATGTGGATGTTGTCAAATAGTTTCAGTTTTTTTAAATGTCTAAACATGTATTTTTGGGGTTGATCTCATTTATCTCACCTGACGTGAGATAGTACACAAGTCTCCTCAGACAAATCCTGGCCTTGCCTCCCCCTTCCTAGAGGACCCCCCCCCCCCAAATATGCTCATCTATCTGCTAATCGCCCTACTAATGCTCCGGTGTTTTGATCAGCCCTAGCCTTTTCTATGTCATACACCCATTTGGCCCCCTTAATATTTGGTTCATGCTCCGCCACTAATCGTAACCACATTAATGGTAGCACCTGATGCATGTGATTCTGAAGAAGGGCAAAACCTTATGACTCAAACACTATGAAAGATCTAAGAGCATCTACAACAACCGCGGACACCAAATTCTTGTTGGGGAACGTAGCATAAATTCAAAATTTTCCTACGTGTCACCAAGATCTATCTATGGAGTCATCTAGCAACGAGGGAGGAGTGGATCTACATACCCTTGTAGATCGCGTGCGGAAGTGTTCAAGAGAACGGGGTTGATGGAGTCGTACTCGTCGTGATCCAAATCACCGATGATCCTAGCGCCGAACGGACGACACCTCCGCGTTCAACACACGTACGGAGCAGCGACGTCTCCTCCTTCTTGATCCAGCAAGGGGAAAGGAGAGGTTGATGGAGATCCAGCAGCACGACGGCGTGGTGGTGGAAGTAGCGGGATTCCAACAGGGCTTCGCCAAGCGCTGCGGGAGGAGGGAGATGTGTCATGGGAGGGAGAGGGAGGCGCCAGGGATTAGGTTATGTTTGCCCTCCCTTCCCCCACTATATATAGGGCCAAGGGAGAGGGGGAGGGCGCAGCCTTGCCCCTTCCTCCAAGGAAGGGTGCGGCCAAGGGGGGGGAGGAGTCCATCCTCCCCAAGGCACCTCGGAGGTGCCTTCCCCTTTTAGGACTCTCCCCTCCTCTTGTCCCTTTGGCGCATGGGCCTCTAGGGGCTGGTGCCCTTGGCCCATGTAGGCCAAGGCGCACCCCCTACAGCCCATGTGGCCCCCGGGGCAGGTGGCCCCACCCGGTGGACCCCCGGGACCCTTCCGGTGGTCCCGGTACAATACCGGTGACCCCGAAACTTGTCCCGATGGCCGAAATAGCACTTCATATATATAATTCTTTACCTCCGGACCATTCCGGAACTCCTCGTGACGTCTGGGATCTCATCCGGGACTCCGAACAACTTTCGGGTTACCGCATACTAATATCTCTATAACCCTAGCGTCACCGAACCTTAAGTGTGTAGACCCTACGGGTTCGGGAGACATGCAGACATGACCGAGATGACTCTCCGGTTAATAACCAACAGCGGGATCTGGATACCCATGTTGGCTCCCACATGTTCCACGTTGATCTCATCGGATGAACCACGATGTCAAGGACTTAATCAATCCCGTATACAATTCCCTTTGTCTAGCGGTACGATACTTGCCCGAGATTCGATCGTCGGTATCCCGATACCTTGTTCAATCTCGTTACCGGCAAGTCTATTTTACTCGTTCCGTAACACATCATCCCGTGATCAACTCCTTGATCACATTGTGCACATTACGATGATGTCCTACCGAGTGGGCCCAGAGATACCTCTCCGCCACACGGAGTGACAAATCCCAGTCTCGATTCGTGCCAACCCAACAGACACTTTCGGAGATACCCGTAGTGCACCTTTATAGTCACCCAGTTACGTTGTGACGTTTGGCACACCCAAAGCACTCCTACGGTATCCGGGAGTTGCACAATCTCATGGTCTAAGGAAATGATACTTGACATTAGAAAAGCTTTAGCATACGAACTACATGATCTTTGTGCTAGGCTTAGGATTGGGTCTTGTCCATCACATCATTCTCCTAATGATGTGATCCCGTTATCAATGACATCCAATGTCCATGGTCAGGAAACCGTAACCATCTATTGATCAACGAGCTAGTCAACTAGAGGCTTACTAGGGACATGGTGTTGTCTATGTATCCACACATGTATCTGAGTTTCCTATCAATACAATTCTAGCATGGATAATAAACGATTATCATGAACAAGGAAATATAATAATAACTAATTTATTATTGCCTCTAGGGCATATTTCCAACAGTCTCCCACTTGCACTAGAGTCAATAATCCAGTTCACATCGATATGTGATTAACACTCAAGGTCACATCCCCATGTGACTAACACCCAAAGAGTTTACTAGAGTCAATAATCTAGTTCACATTACCATGTGATTAACACTCGATGAGTTCTGGGTTTGATCATGTTATGCTTGTGAGAAATGTTATAGTCAACGGGTCTGAATCTTTCAGATCCGTATGTACTTCGCAAATCTCTATGTCATCTTGTAGATGCAGCTACTATGCTATATTTGGAGCCATTTCAAATAACTGTTCTACTTGGAGCTATTCTAAATTGTTGCTCCATTATACGTATCCGGTATCTCTAATCAGAGCTTATCCGGATAGGTGTTAAGCTTGCATCGGCGTAACCCTTTACGACGAACTCTTTTACCACCTCCATAATCGAGAAAATTCCTTAGTCCACTAGTTACTAAGGATAACTTTGACCGCTGTCTGTGATCCATTCTTGGATCACTCTTGTACCCCTTGACTAACTCATGGCAAGGCACACTTCAGGTGCGGTACACAGCATAGCATACTGTAGAGAGCCTATGACAAAAGCATAGGGGACGACCTTCGTCCTTCCTCTTTCTTCTGCCGTGGTCGAGCTTTAAGTCTTAACTTCATACCTTACAACTCAGGCAAGAAATCCTTCTTTGACTGATCCATCTTGAACACCTTCAAGATCATGTCAAGGTATGTGCTCATTTGAAAGTACCATTAAGCGTTTTGATCTATCCTTATAGATCTTGATGCTCAATGTTCAAGTAGCTTAATCCAGGCTTTCCATTGAAAAACACTTTCCAAATAACCCTATATGCTTCCAGAAATTCTACGTCATTTCTGATCCCCGGTATGTCAACGCCCTATACTCATCAGAAATTCTATAGTGCTCCCACTCACCTTTTTAGGAAATACAAGTTTCTCATAAACTTTTTATAAACCCAAAATCTTTGATCATCATCAAAGCATACATTCCAACTCCGAGATGCTTACTCCAGTCCTCAGAAGGATTGCTGGAGCTTTTGCATACTTATTAGCATCTTTCAGGATTGACAAAACCTTCCGGTTGTATCACATACAACCTTTCCTCAAAAAATCGTCGAGGAAACAATGTTTTGATATCCTATCTGCAAGATTTCATAAATAATGCAGTAATCGCTAATATAATTCCAACAGACTCTTAGCATCGCTACGAGTGAGAAAGTCTCATCGTAGTCAACTCCTTGAACTTGTCGGAAAACATCTTAACGACAAGTCGAGCTTTCTTAATGGTGATACTTACCATCATTGTCCGTCTTCCTTTTAAAATCCATATGTACCTACAGCCTTACGACCATCAAGTAGTTCTTCCAAAGTCTACACTTTGTTTTCATACATGGATCCTATCTCGGATTTTATGGCCTCGAGCCATTTATCGGAATCCGGGCCCACCATCGCTTCTCCATAGCTCGTAGGTTCATTGTTGTCTAGCAACATGACTTCCAAGACAGGATTACGTACCACTCTGAAGTAGTACGCATCCTTGTCATCCCACGAGGTTTGGTAGTGACTTGATCTGAAGTTTCATGATCACTATCATAAGCTTCCACTTCAATTGGTGTAGGTGCCACAGGAACAACTCCCTGTGCCCTGCCACACACTAGTTGAAGAGACGGTTCAATAACCTCATCAAGTCTCCACCATCCTCCCACTCAATTCTTTCGAGAGAAACTTTTCCTCGAGAAAGGACCCGATTCTAGAAACAATCCCTTATTGCTTTCGGATCTGAGACAGGAGGTATACCCAACTGTTTTGGGTGTCCTATGAAGATGCATTTATCCGCTTTGGGTTCGAGCTTATCAGCCTGAAACTTTTTCACATAAGCGTCGCAGCCCCAAACTTTTAAGAAATGACAGCTTAGGTTTCTCTAAACCATAGTTCATACGGTGTCATCTCATCGGAATTACGTGGTGCCCTATTTAAAGTGAATGTGGTTGTCTCTAATGCCTAACCCATAAACTATCGTGGTAATTCGATAAGAGACATCATGGTATGCATCATATCCAATAGGGTGCAGTTATGATGTTCGGACACACCATCACACTATGGTGTTCCAGGCTGTATTAGTTGTGAAACAATTTCCACAATGTCTTAATTCTGTGCCAAACTCGTAATTCAGATATTCATCTCTATGATCATATCATAGATATTTTATCCTCTTGTCACGACGATCTTTCAACTTCACCCTGAAAATTACTTGAACCTTTCAATAATTCAGACTCGTGATTCATCAAGTAAATATACTCAACATCTACTCAAATCATCTGTGAAGTAAGAACATAACGATATCCACTACATGCCTCAGCACTCATTGGATTGCACACATCAAAATGTATTACTTCCAACAAGTTGCTTTCTAGTTCCATTTTACTGAAACGAGGCTTTCAGTCATCTTGCCCATGTGCATGATTTGCATGTCTCAAGTGATTCAAAATCAAGTGAGTCCAAACGGTCCATTTGCATGGAGTTTCTTCATGCATATACACCAATAGACATGGTTCGCATGTCTCAAACTTTTCAAAAATGTGAGCCCAAAGATCCATCAACATGGAGCTTCTTCATGCGTTTTATACCGATATGACTTACGTGGCAGTGCCACAAGTAGGTGGTACTATCATTACTATCTTTTGGCATGAACATGTGTATCACTACAATCGAGATTCAATAAACCATTCATTTCAGGTGTAAGACCATTGAAGGTATTATTCAAATAAACAGAGTAACCATTATTCTCCTTAAATGAATAACCGTATTGCGATAGACATAATCCAATCATGTCTATGCTCAACGCAAACACCAAACAATTATTTAGGTTTAACCCCTCGATGGTAGAGGGAGCGTGCGATGCTTGATCATATCAACATTGGAAACACTTCCAACACATATCGTCAGCTCACCTTTAGCTAGTCTCCGTTTATTCCGTAGCTTTTATTTCGAGTTACTAACACTTAGCAACCGAACCGGTATCTAATACCCTGGTGCTACTAGGAGTACTAGTAAAGTACACATCAACACAATGTATATCCAATATACTTCTATCGACCTTGCCAGCCTTCTCATCTACCAAGTATCTAGGGTAATTCTGCTCCAGTGGCTGTTCCCCTTATTACAGAAGCACTTAGTCTCGGGTTTGGGTTCAACCTTGGGTTTCTTCACTAGAGCAGCAGCTGAATTGCCGTTTCATGAAGTATCCCTTCTTGCCCTTGCCCTTCTTGAAACTAGTGGTTTCACCAACCATCAACAATTGATGCTCCTTCTTGATTTCTACTTTTGTGGTGTCAAACATCGCGAATATCTCAAGGATCATCATATATGTCCCTGATATATTATAGTTCATCATGAAGCTCTAGCAGCTTGGTGGTAATGACTTCGGAGAAACATCACTATCTCATCTGGAAGATCAACTCCCACTCGATTCAAATGATTGTTGTACTCAAACAATCTGAGCACAAGCTCAACAATTGAGCTTTTCTCCCTTAGTTTGCAGGCTAAGAAAATCGTCGGAGGTCTTATACCTCTTGACGTGGGCACGAGCCTGAAATCCCAATTTCAGCCCTCGAAACATCTCATATGTTTCGCGACGTTTCAAAACGTCTTCGGTGCCTCAACTCTAAACCGTTTAACTGAACTATCACGTAGTTATCAAAATGTGTATGTCAGATGTTCGCAACATCCACAGACACGTTCGAGGTTCAGCACACTGAGCGGTGCATTAAGGACATAAGCCTTCTATGAAGCAATGAGGACAATCCTCAGTTTACGGACCTAGTCCGCATAATTGCTACTATCAACTTTCAACTAAATTTTCTCTAGGAACATATCTAAACAGTAGAACTGAAGCGCGAGCTACGACATAATTTGCGAAGACCTTTTGACTATTGTTCAGGATAATTAAGTTCATCTTATGAACTCCCACTCAGATAGACATCCCTCTAGTCATCTAAGTGATTACATGATCCGAGTCAACTAGGCCGTGTCCGATCATCACGTGAGACGGACCAGTCATCATCGGTGAACATCTTCATGTTGATCGTATCTTCTATACGACTCATGCTCGACCTTTCGGTCTCTTGTGTTCCGAGGCCATGTCTGTACATGCTAGGCTCGTCAAGTCAACCTAAGTGTTTCGCGTGTGTAAATCTGTCTTACACCCGTTGTATGTGAACGTTAGAATCTATCACACCCGATCATCACGTGGTGCTTCGAAACAACGAACTGTCGCAACGGTGCACAGTTAGGGGGAACACTTTCTTGAAATTATTATGAGGGATCATCTTATTTACTACCGTCGTTCTAAGTAAACAAGATGTATAAACATGATAAACATCACATGCAATCAAATAGTGACATGATATGGCCAATATCATATTGCTCCTTTTGATCTCCATCTTCGGGGCTCCATGATCATCATCGTCACCGGCATGACACCATGATCTCCACATCATGATCTCTATCATCGTGTCTTCATGAAGTTGTCTCACCAACTATTACTTCTACTACTACAGCTAACGGTTAGCAATAAAGTAAAGTAATTACATGACGTTTATGTTGACACGCAGGTCATAAATAAATTAAGACAACTCCTATGGCTCCTGCCGGTTGTCATACTCATCGACATGCAAGTCGTGATTCCTATTACAAGAACATGATCAATCTCATACATCACATATATCATTCATCACATCCTTTGGCCATATCACATCACATAGCATACCCTGCAAAAACAAGTTAGACGTCCTCTAATTGTTGTTTGCATGTTTTACGTGGCTGCTATGGGTTTCTAGCAAGAACGTTTCTTACCTACGCAAAAACCACAACGTGATATGCCAATTGCTATTTACCCTTCATAAGGACCCTTTTCATCGAATCCGATCCGACTAAAGTGGGAGAGACAGACACCCGCTAGCCACCTTATGCAACTAGTGCATGTCAGTCGGTGGAACCAGTCTCACGTAAGAGTACGTGTAAGGTCGGTCGGGCCGCTTCATCCCACGATGCCGCCGAATCAAGATAACTAGTAACGTAAGCATATTGAACAAAATCAACGCCCACAACTACTTTGTGTTCTACTCGTGCATAGAAACTACGCATAGACCTAGCTCATGATGCCACTGTTGGGGAACGTAGCAATAATTCAAAATTTTCCTACGTGTCACCAATTCAATCTATGGAGTCATCTAGCAACGAGGGAGGAGTGGATCTACATACCCTTGTAGATCGCGCGGAAGCGTTCAAGAGAACGGGGTTGATGGAGTCGTACTCGTCATGATCCAAATCACCGATGATCCTAGCGCCGAACGGACGGCACCTCCGCGTTCAACACACGTACGGAGCAGCGACGTCTCCTCCTTCTTGATCCAGCAAGGGGGAAGGAGAGGTTGATGGAGATCCAGCAGCACGACGGCGTGGTGGTGGAAGTAGCGGGATTCCAACAGGGCTTCGCCAAGCGCTGCGGGAGGAGGGAGATGTGTCATGGGAGGGAGAGGGAGGCGCCAGGGCTTAGGTTGGGCTGCCCTCCCTTCCCCCCACTATATATAGGGCCAAGGGAGAGGGGGGGGCAGCCTTGGCCCTTCCTCCAAGGAAGGGTGCGGCCAGGGAGGAGTCCTCCTCCCCAAGGCACCTTGGAGGTGCCTTCCCCCTTTAGGACTCTCCTCCTCTTCCCTTTGGCGCATGGGCCTTAGGGGCTGGTGCCCTTGGCCCATGTAGGCCAAGGCGCACCCCCTACAGCCCATGTGGCCCCCGGGCAGGTGGCCCCACCCGGTGGACCCCCGGGACCCTTCCGGTGGTCCCGGTACAATACCGGTGACCCCGAAACTTGTCCCGATGGCCGAAATAGCACTTCCTATATATAATTCTTTACCTCCGGACCATTCCGGAACTCCTCGTGACGTCCGGGATCTCATCCGGGACTCCGAACAACTTTCGGGTTACCGCATACTAATATCTCTATAACCCTAGCGTCACCGAACCTTAAGTGTGTAGACCCTACGGGTTCGGGAGACATGCAGACATGACCGAGATGACTCTCCGGTCAATAACCAACAGCGGGATCTGGATACCCATGTTGGCTCCCACTTGTTCCACGATGATCTCATCGGATGAACCACGATGTCGGATTCAATCAATCCCGTATCAATTCCCTTTGTCTAGCTGGTATGATACTTGCCCGAGATTCGATCGTCGGTATCCCGATACCTTGTTCAATCTCGTTACCGGCAAGTCTCTTTACTCGTTCCGTAACACATCATCCCGTGATCAACTCCTTGGGCACATTGTGCACATTATGATGATGTCCTACCGAGTGGGCCCAGAGATACCTCTCCGTTTACACGGAGTGACAAATCCCAGTCTCGATTCTGCCAACCCAACAGACACTTTCGGAGATACCTATAGTGTACCTTTATAGCCACCCAGTTACGTTGCGACGTTTGGCACACCCAAAGCACTCCTACGGTATCCGGGAGTTGCACAATCTCATGGTCTAAGGAAATGATACTTGACATTAGAAAAGCTTTAGCATACGAACTACATGATCTTGTGCTAGGCTTAGGATTGGGTCTTGTCCATCACATCATTCTCCTAATGATGTGATCCCGTTATCAATGACATCCAATGTCCATGGTCAGGAAACCGAACCATCTATTGATCAACGAGCTAGTCAACTAGAGGCTTACTAGGGACATGGTGTTGTCTATGTATCCACACATGTATCTGAGTTTCCTATCAATACAATTCTAGCATGGATAATAAACGATTATCATGAACAAGGAAATATAATAATAACCAATTTATTATTGCCTCTAGGGCATATTTCCAACAATCGGGAGTTCCGCCGCCGAAGCCTGTAGCCACCGAAAACCAATCTAGACCCGTTCCGGCACCCTGCCGGAGGGGGGAATCCCTCTCGGTGGCCATCTTCATCATCCCGGCGCTCTCCATGATAGAGGAGGGAGTAGTTCACCCTCGGGGCTGAGGGTATGTACCAGTAGCTATGTGTTTGATCTCTCTCTCTCTCTCTGTTCTTTTCGGCACGATCTTGATTATCGCGAGCTTTGCTATTATAGTTGGATCTTATGATGTTTCCCCTCTCTACTCTCTTGTGATGGATTGAGTTTTCCCTTTGAAGTTATCTTATCGAATTGAGTCTTTAAGGATTTGAGAACACTTGATGTATGTCTTGCATGTGCCTATCTATGGTGACAATGGGATATCACGTGATCCACTTGATGCATATTTTGGTGATCAACTTGCGAGTTCCATGACCTCATGAACTTATGCATAGGGGTTGGCACATGTTTTCATCTTGACTCTCCAGTAGAAACTTTGGGGCACTCTTTGAAGTTCTTTGTGTTGGTTGAATAGATGAATCTGAGATTGTGTGATGCATATCGTATAATCATACCCACGGATACTTGAGGTGACATTGGAGTATCTAGGTGAGATTAGGGTTTTGGTTGATTTGTGTCTTAAGGTGTTATTCTAGTGCAAACTCTAGGACAGATTGAACGGAAATAATAGCTTCATGTTATTTTACTACGGACTCTTGAATAGATCGATCAGAAAGGATAACTTTGAGGTGGTTTCGTACCCTACCATAATCTCTTCGTTTGTTCTCCGCTATTAGTGACTTTGGAGTGACTCTTTGTTTCATGTTGAGGGATAGTTTTATGATCCAATTATGTTATTATTGTGGAAAGAACTTGCACTAGTGAAAGTATGAACCCTAGGCCTTGTTTCAACGCATTGCAATACCGTTTTCGCTCACTTTTATCATTAGTTACCATGCTGTTTTTATATTTTTAGATTACAAAAACCTATATCTACCATCCATACACTACTAGGGAAAAGCCTATACACATAATTTTACCAGTAGCGTTTTACAAAATCAAGCGCTGCTGCTACTTAGTAGCAGCGCGCGTAAATAAACCGCGCTACTGCTATGACTTTAGCAGTAGCGCGTACTAGCGAAAAGCGCTGCTGCTACATTTGAACTGGGCGCACATGGCTATCCCAACCTAGCAGTAGCGCGTATAATGGCCCAGCGCTACTGCTAATCTCCTTAGCTGCAGCGCGCTTACGTGTAAAGCGTTGCTGCTAACGGAAATAAAATAAAGTGAAAAACAAGTAGAAAAATAAATGAAAATGAAAGAAATAGAAAAAGGAGAAAGGGAAAAAATAAAATGTAAAGAAAAATAAAAGAAAAAAGGGAAAAAAGGAGAAAGGAATAGCAGTAGCGGGTTTCAGTAAACGCGCTATAGCTAACTTAGCTATAGCGCGTTTCTGGAAACGCACTGCCGTTACGTTTCACTTATTCCCCCACCCCGCCCCCCGGCCACCAATTCTTCCCAAATCGTCCCTCGCCCTCGCCGCCGTCTCCTCACCGCCGCCGCCCGAGGCCGCCCTCAGCCTCACCGCCACCGCCCCTCGGCCGCCGCGTGCTCTCCCCACGCCGCCCACGACCCCAGATTCAACGCCGGCCCCGCCCCCGACCTTAACGCTGCCCGGGACGCTGCCACGCCGCCCCGACCCCGACCTCAACGCCGCCCCGGAGCCCCGCCCCCCGACCTCAACGCCGCCCCGGAGCCCGGACCACGACCTCGATGCCGCCTGCCCCTCCCTCGTCGCAGTCACCCGAGGTGAGCACGCCTGCTCCTCCCTCTCCCCTACCTCTGCCTAGGGTTTCTACCTCCATCAAATTAGTTAGCGTAATTAGGGCAGTAGTTCTTAGGTACTAATTAGTTAGTAAGAACTAGGTACTAATTAGGTACTAGAATATTTTTATTTATAGTAAGTTTATTTTTAGTAAGAACTAGTTGAATTAATAGAACTAGTTAGTAAGAACTTGTTGCTATTTTTTTAGTTAAAGCAATTTTCCCTCATCGACGTGGACGATGCCTATCCCGCATCCTCATCGTCAAGTCGAGGACGACACCTGCTTGACCAGATGGGCCATGTCCGGGACTGGGCTCCGCCGGGGTGGTACTGGGAGGCGCTACCTACCGGGGGGCGCAGGTTGGTGAGAAGCCAGCCTGTCGTTGACCCGAACCTTCTTTGGTGGCGGTCGCGTGGGCCAGTGATGGTCCAGAGGCTCGAGGACTCCGCGGAGGTGGTGCGTCACCGTGTCAGTGAGGAGGACGCGCACGTCCGTCGCTACTTGTTTGCGTTGGAGCACAGGTTCTCCAATACCTGGCAGGTTCTCCAGGGATCTCACTGGAGCTATGATCCCGTGATGGTTCCTTCTTTGTGGGTGTCCACCACCCGCGCCGATACCCGTCCCGTGCTAGGGTTTTAGTTGTACTAGTGATGTTATATGTATGACACTATTCGGGATGTATTAGTGATAATATTTGACGACGTACGGACGCATGAGATGATTTACATTTGCTTATTGAATGGATGCTAATTTGAGTCTTATAAGATATTTTGAAATGTATATCTTGTTTTGCTCAATATCCAAGTGGCCGGTCATGTTTGCAGGTTACACCTCCGAGTGGCCTATGTTTTGCCGGAGTGTTGATTCATTTCCATTCCGGCAAATTTCAGGCGCTCGATATATCCTATTTTAGCAAAGGTCATGCCGGATTTTTCCGTGAATTTTGGCATGACTTTTGCCAGAATATGTAGGAAATATCGAGTGCCCCGGATTTGTGTGTTGAGTATCCTGGTAGTTGTCTTCTATCGATTTTCAATTAATGTTTTAACTATGAACATAGGAAATGTCTGACGACAAAAAGGATTTCGGTATTTGCAAATACTGCAAAGATGAGCGCGGCCTGTGCGACGGAATCTTCCTAGATGATGATAGGCGCTTCAGCATCAAGCTAGACGAGAACTTTGAAGTGGATACAGTAAGTCACAACGACAAGTCTTTTTTCGTAATTAAGCATGACATCTACTTCATTTGCTTGAACTTATTTTTTTACTATTCTACTAGCGTATCCCCTGCCATGCAAGAGTTTTTGTATTGGGTAAGATAGGTTTCAGTCATACTACAGAGGTAAAGAAAGTTTATTTGAAGACCGAGCATGGTTATATTTTCCACGCAAAATTATACAATTCAGACGACTAAACCTATTTTGGATGCAAAACATGGCAAGCACTATGCAAGACTTATGCATTTCAGCCTGATATGGTTATCACCTTTGATATTCGTCCGGAAGATGATATTGAAGGTAATACCGACATCTGGGTCGATGTGCAGATGCCTCCAGTTACACCAAAATGTAAGTTTCTCAACCATATTTATGTCTTTCATATTGTTTATTCAAAAATAGTTGACAACTAATTTGTATTGTCAGCTTATTTTGGGTGCAAGCAAACATGTCCAGCGCTTGGTAGACAGGACCTACTACTGTCCCGGGGCTGAACTAAATTGCGAGGAGCTAAGTCATTATGTTTCATGGCTTGAGGATCTTGATACCGTCAAGACAAATTTTCTTCCTGGACTTAGAAATCTTAGTACTGAAAACGTGCGACCAATAGTGTTCGTCATGAACTACGGTCACATCTATTTAGGAAGGATGGTAAGATTTTTACTATTTGTCCTCAGTGCATCTTTTCCATACATTATTTGTGAAGCTAAACTTCATTGCTAAGTATGTGACCATACGATGTTCTTCAACAGGGACTCCCGATGAATGTTGTGCCTTATGGGATCAAGACTAAAGGTACCATGAGTATTATTAGCTTACGGCCAAGATATCATACATGTTACTTTAGTGGATTCAAGATCAGCGATGAATGCTTAATAGTGCAAGGCTGGACCAGATATGTGATGGGGGAGCGTAGACAAGTACTAGGGGGCAGCAAACAGATGTGCTACCCAAAATTAGGAGACAGGTTCATCTGCATGCTCCAACTTGATCAAGGAGGAGAGCTACACATGTTTTATGTTGTTTTACCTAAGAGAGAGCAGCAGGAGTGATTAGCTAGAAATGAGTTTGAGGATGATGATGTGCTACACTATTACTATGATGATAAAATAGCTAGTGTTGGTGGTAATGACTGATGATTATTATTAGCTAGTGTTAGTGGTGATTAAATAAATATTGTTGGTGCTAATGATTATGATGATGATTAAATAGCTTGTGCTGGCGGATTAGATTCAAGTGGAGGCAACATGTGGTGCACATCGAAAGTACTACTAGTCCAAACTAGATCAAGTTTGGATTAGTAGTATACTTTTAACATGCACCACATATTGCCTCCACTTGAACCTAATCCACCTTCATTTGACACACTGTTATGGACATAATGATGTAAACCTCATAACTGGTATTGTACCAATATTTGTATGATGGCGCATAAATACACTAAAATTAAAAAAACAAAAAAAAATACTAGTAGCGATGGAAAGAAAACACGCTGCCAGTAGTTACATTAGCAGCAGCGTGGGAGTGAACAAGCACTGCAGCTATTTGTCCTAGCAGTAGCGCGTGCGGCACGCGTTACTGCTAAGCAATAGCTGTAGCGCCTTA
The DNA here is from genome assembly GCF_003073215.2 of Triticum urartu. NCBI lineage: Eukaryota > Viridiplantae > Streptophyta > Magnoliopsida > Poales > Poaceae > Triticum > Triticum urartu. The sequence goes on from NC_053025.1 coordinate 591,292,720, forward strand.
TTAGTAGCGCGCCTACCCGCGCTACTAGTGAGCACAAAACCAGCGCTACTGTTAGGGTTTTCCCTAGTAGTGGTTGGATGGACATCGTACGGTCACTGTAGCTAGAATCGTTTATATTGACTAAGTTGACAAAGCCCTTGGTACGCGTCAACTTAGTAGGCCCATAAGTCAGCTTCCGAAACGGTACGCCCAGATGTCAGGGGAGGATTCATTTTTTGGGCGGGTGAAGCTAGAATATCCGAGATTGAAGAAGTACGGCATCAGTTGGATGGACATCCAACAGCCACTGCTACTAGAACCGTGTGTTGACTATAAGTTGACAAAGCCTTGCATACGCGTCAACTCTTTTTTTTGAGGGGACGCGTCAACTTAGTAAGGCCACAAGTGTGTGCCAGAGAACTTATAGCCCATTTCAGATTTGTAAGAATGTGCAGCCAATTTTTGAATTCTAATGAAATTTACTATAGCCCATTTACAGTTTGTTAAAATTACAACCCATTTCAACCAACCGTTCAAAACAGAATTCAATAAAATTTCTCACATTTTGATGGGATCCGAAATATTTTTATCCTGAAATTTCTAGTCAGAGTAAATACAATTGCAATATAAATTTATATTACGTAAAAATCCAACGAAACACTGTGCTTGCAACAATTAATGAAATTAAAATTTTCAATATCCAAAAATAATATTTTATAAAGTAATTACGTGTTTGGTGCATTTTTTATAGTTCCTGCCCAGTTGTTATAATTACATCCCATTTATTATTTCTTAAAGCCCATTTTCTTGATAAGCCTAATGCATCTCTCCTAGGAATGATTTGCAGCCCAGTGGGGCGGAGAATAACAACTTGACCTTGCCTGGGTATTCCTAAAAAATAATAGCTGGGCTAGCCATTTTTAGCTTGAAAAAAATTAATATCTGGACTAGATATCTGGCCTGGGCTAGACGGGCCACAGCCGCCCAGTTAATACCTGTAGAGATATTTTCGTTGTTGTTCAGAGGAGAAAAATTAATATCTGGGCTAAACATCTGATGACCCACAAGTGTAGGCGATCTATCGTAGCCTTTTCGATAAGTAAGAGTTTCGAACCCAACGAGGAGCAGAAGGAAATGATAAGCAGTTTTCAGTAAGGTATTCTCTTCAAGCATTGAAATTATCGGTAATAGATAGTTTTGTGATGAGGTAATTTGTAACGAGTAACAAGTAATGAAAGTAAATATGGTACAACAAGTTGGCCCAATCCTTTTTGTAGAAAAGGATAAGCCGGGACAAACTCTTATATAAAGGAAAACGCTCCCGAGGACACATGAGAATTATCGTAAAGCTAGATTTCATCACGTTCATATGATTCGCGTTCGGTACTTTGATAATTTGATATGTGGGTGGACCGGTGCTTGGGCACTGTCCTTACTTGGACAAGCATCCCACTTATGATTAACCCCTATTGCAAGCATCCGCAACTACAACAGAAGTATTAAGGTAAACCTAACCATAGCATGAAACATATGGATCCAAATCAGCCCCTTACGAAGCAACGCATAAACTAGGGTTTAAGCTTCTGTCACTCTAGCAACCCATCATCTACTTATTACTTCCCAATGCCTCCCTCTAGGCCCAAACAATGGTGAAGTGGCATGTAGTAGACGCTCACATGACACCACTACAGGGATGACAACATACATCTCATCAACATATCGAACGAATACCAAATTCACATGACTTCTTATAGCAAGACTTCTCCCATGTCCTCAGGAACAAACGTAACTACTCACAAAGCATATTCATGTTCATAATCAGAGGGGTATTAATATGCATAATGGATCTGAACATATGATCTTCCACCAAGTAAACCAACTAGCATCAACTACAAGGAGTAATCAACACTACTAGCAACCCACAGGTACCAATCTGAGGTTTGGATACAAAGATTGGATACAAGAGATGAACTAGGGTCTGAGATGAGATAGTGTTGGTGAAGATGTTGATGGAGATTGATCCCCTCCCAATGAGAGGATCGTTGGTGATGACGATGGTGATGATTTCCCCCTCCCGGGGAAGTTTCCCCGGCAGAATAGCTCCACCAGAGCCCTAGATTGGTTCCGCCAAGGTTCCAGCTCGTGGAGGCGGAGTTTCATCCCGTGAGCTTGCTTATGATTTTTTCCCTGACGAAAGACTCCATATAGCCCAAGATGGGCATCGAAGGGCCACCAGGGGGCCCACGAGGAAGGGGGCGCCCCCACCCTCGTGGACGGTGGGTGGCCCCCCTCTGGTACTTCTTTCGCCCAATATTTTTTTATATATTTTGAAAATAATTCCCGTAGAGTTTCATGACTTTTGGAGATGTGCATAATAGGTCTCTAATATTTGCTCCTTTCCCAGCCCAGAATTCCAGCTGCCGGCATTCCCCCTCTTCGTGTAAACCTTGTAAAATAAGAGAGAATAGGCATACATATTGTGACATAATGTGTAATAACAGCCCATAATGGAATAAATATCGATATAAAAGCATGATGCAAAATGGACGTATCAACTCCCCCAAGCTTAGACCTCGCTTGTCCTCAAGCGAAAGCCGATATCGGAAAATATGTCCACATGTTTAGAGATAGAGGTGTCGATAAAATAAAATACGGACATGAGGGCATCATGATCATTCTTAGAACAGAAACATATATATATATATATATATTTATATATTGTCATATGATCTCTTATGCTAAAGTAACAATTCATCCACATACTCAAGTATGAATCATAAACTTCATTGAAAACTAACAAACTATAATCTCAGTCATTGAAGCAATTGCAATTTATCATAAGATAGGAAAGAGTAAATATAAGAGCTTCTCAGCAAGTCCACATACTCAACCATCTTTTAGTCTTTCACAATTGCTAACACTCACGCGATATTTATGGTTATGAAGTTTTAATCGGACACAGAGAAAGATAGGGGCTTATTGTTTTGCCTCCCAACTTTTTACCTCAAGGGTAATGTCAACAATAATAGTTCATGAAAACCCACATCCAATTGGTCATATATATCAGGATCTTTCCAACACATTGTGCTTGCCAAAGGATAAAATGTAAAAAGGAAAGGTGAAGATCACTGTGACTCTTATATAAAGTAATAGACAAGAATAAAAGATAAGCCCTTCGCAGAGGGAAGCCGAGGTTGTCATGTGCTTTTATGGTTGGATGCACGAAATCTTAATGCAAAAGAACGTCACTTTATATTGCCACTTGTGATATGGACCTTTATTATGTAGTCTGTCGCTTTTATTTCTTCCACATCACAAGATCGTATAAAGCTTATTTTCTCCACACTAATAAGTCGTACATATTTAGAGAGCAATTCTTATTGCTTGCAACGATGACAACTTACTTGAAGGATCTTACTCAATCCATGGGTAGATATGGTGGACTCTCATGGCAAAACTGGGTTAAGGGATATTTGGAAGCACAAGTAGTATTTCTACTTGGTGCAAAGGAATTGGCTAGCAAGAGAGGGAAAGGAAAGCTCAACATGTTGGATTAGCCATGACAATATAATTTATCTCAGATGTAAGAAAATATAACCCATTACGTTGTCTTCCTTGTCCAATGACAACTCTTTAGCATATCATGCTTGTATGTGAAAACCTCTCTTTCTTTATTACTTCCTATTAATTGCAACGATGACCAAAACTATGTTTGTCAACTTTCAACAACTTTTATTCATCATACTCATTATATGTGAAGTCACTACTCTCCATAAGATCCATATGATCTCTTTATTTCTTTTTATTTCTTCTCTTTTTTTTTCAAGATCATAGCAAAATAATCAAGCCCTTGACTCAACAGTAATATTTATTATATATAGATCACAGACTCGATTACATAGAAGGATCATAAAGCAAAAATCACAACTAGATCATACTAAAACTTTATTCTACTAGATCAAGATATTACCAAAAGTATCGAACTAAGAAAAATGGTAAAGATAAACATGATGGTGATACGATACCGGGGCACTCCCCCAAGCTTGGCGGTTGCCAAGGGGAGGGCCCATACCCTATGCTTAGTTCTTCTTTGTTGGTGAAGAAGGTGTTGGTGATGATGGGTAGTCGCACATCGAGCGTAAGAGATCCTCCAATTTGCGGATAATGCCCTTGAGTGCGATGATATGCTCCTTCAACAAAACATTTTCACTTGTGAGATACTTGTTTTTAATGCGAGCTAACTCAACCATCTAGAAAGCTTCAATCTCCGTTGGGGTAAAGAGATTTTGGTGAGGTTGAAGGATGTCTTCTTCTGTTGCTGCCGGAACTTCATCTCCCATGGCCTTTTTGATCCCATCATCCTTGTTGATCTCTCCGGGTTCTTCTCTCTTCAGCTCTATCTTCATTAGCCAAGCATCGTTGCCCTCATTCTTAGAGGAGGAGGGAGACGACATGATGCTTGGCCTTGACAACCCTGGCAGAAAATAGCTCGAAACAAGAACAGGAGATTTTTGCGTGATACGGTGGTCAAAACTTTCAGGAGATTATATAATGAAATTTTACCGACCAAAAGAAGTATCGTGCAAGAAAACATAGTCCGGAGAGCACACGGGGTGCCCACGAGGCAGGGGGGCGCGCCCAGGGGGGTAGGGTGCGCCCTCCACCCTTGTGGAAGCCTCGTGTCCTTCCCGGACTACTTCTTATTTTCCTATTTTCTTAAATATTCCAAAACGGAGAAAAATTGCCATTAGAACTGTTTTGGAGTCGGTTTACTTACCGTACCACGTACCTATTCCTTTTCGGAGTCTGAAACGTTCTGGAAAGTGCCCCTTATGTATTCCTCCAGGGTTATGGTTTCAATAACATTAGTTTCAACATTTATAGGATTACCTGAGATATAATGTTTGATTCTTTGACCGTTCACCACCCTCGGATTTGTGTCTTCGAAGTTGTTGATTTTTATGGCACCGAAACGATAGACCTCCTCGATGATGTAAGAACCTTCCCATTTAGAGAGAAGTTTGCCTGCAAAAAATCTTAAACGAGAGTTGTATAACAATACATAATCACCTACATTAAACTCACGTTTTTGTATCCTTTTGTCATGCCATCTTTTAACTTTTTCTTTCAACAGTTTGGCATTCTCGTAGGCCTGAGTTCTCCATTCATCAAGTGAGCTAATGTCAAAAAGCCTCTTCTCATCGGCAAGTTTGAAGTCATAGTTGAGCTCTTTAATAGCCCAATATGCCTTATGTTCTAATTCAAGAGGTAAGTGACATGCTTTACCATAAACCATTTTATACGGAGACATACCCATAGGATTCTTGTATGCAGTTCTATAAGCCCATAATGCATCATCAAGTTTCTTGGACCAATTCTTTCTAGATCTGTTGATAGTCTTCTGCAAAATTAATTCAAGTTCTCTATTGCTAAGTTCTACTTGACCACTAGACTATGGATGATATGGAGATGCAATTCTATGATTAACATCATACTTAGCAAGCATTTTACGAAAAGCACCATGAATAAAATGTGAACTACCATCAGTCATTAAATATCTAGGGACTCCAAACCTCGGAAAAATAACTTCTTTAAGCATCTTAATAGAGGTGTTATGATCAGCGCTACTAGTTGGAATAGCTTCTACCCACTTAGTAACGTAATCAACAGCAACTAAAATATGTGTATACCCATTAGAGGAAGGAAACAGTCCCATATAATCAAAGCTCCAAACATCAAATGGTTTAATAACAAGTGAATAATTCATAGGCATTTCTTGACGTCTACTAATATTACCAATTCTTTGACATTCATCACAAGACAAAACAAACTTACGGGCATCCTTGAAGAGAGTAGGCCAATAAAAACCGGATTGCAATACCTTGTGTGCAGTTCTATCTCCAGCGTGGTGTCCTCCATAAGCCTTGGAGTGGCACTTGCGTAGGATATGTTCCTGTTCATGCTCAGGTACACAACATCTAATAACACCATCTACTCCTTTATGAAGATGTGGGTCATCCCAGAAGTAATGTCCTAAATCATAGAAGAACTTTTTCTTTTGCTGGTATGTGAAACTAGGTGGTATAAATTTAGCAACAATATAATTAGCATAATCAGCATACCATGGAGCAGTACGAGAAGCATTTATGATACCTAATTGTTCATCAGGAAAGCTATCACCAATAGGTAGTGGCTCATCAAGAACATTTTCTAACCTAGACAAGTTGTCTGCAACGGGGTTCTCAGCTCCCTTTCTATCAATAATATGCAAATCAAATTCTTGTAGCAAGAGAACCCACCTAATAAGTCTAGGTTTAGCATCTTTCTTTTCCATAAGATATTTAATAGCAACATGATCAGTGTGAATAGTTACTTTAGAATCAACGATATAAGGTCTGAACTTATCACAAGCAAATACAGCTGCTAAAAATTCTTTTTCAGTAGTACCATAATTTCTTTGAGCACTGTCTAGAGTTTTACTAGCATATTGAATAACATTTAATTTCTTATCAACTCTTTGTCCTTGAACAGCCCCTACAGTATAATCACTAGCATCACACATGATTTCAAATGGTAAATTCCAATCAGGAGGCTGAACAATAGGTGCAGAAACCAAATCTTTCTTAAGTATTTCAAATGCTTCTAGACAATCATCATCAAAGATAAAATGAACATCTTTTTGTAAAAGATTAGTCAGAGGCCGAGAAATTTTAGAAAAGTCCTTAATGAACCTCCTATAAAAATGGCATGACCAAGGAAGCTTCTTATACCTTTAGTGTCCTTAGGACACGACATCTTTTCGATAGCATCAACCTTAGCTTTATGAACTTCAATACCTCTTTCAGAAATTTTATGCCCCAAGACAATACCTTCATTAACCATAAAGCGGCACTTCTCCCAATTCAAGACAAGATTAGTTTCTTCACATCTCTCCAAAACTCGATCAAGATTGCTTAAGCAATCATCAAAAGAAGTTCCATCAACAGAGAAATCATCCATGAAAACCTCAACAATCTTTTCACAAAAGCTAGAGAATATAGCAGTCATACAACTTTGAAAGGTAGCCGGTGCATTACATAAACCAAAACGCATACATATATAAGCAAAGGTACCGAAAGGGCAAGTAAACGTTGTCTTTTCTTGATCCTCTTTTAACACAGGTATTTGAGAGAAACCAGAATAACCATAGTGTATGCTTGGATAATCTTTCTAGCATTTTATCAATAAAAGGTAAAGGGTAGTGATCCTTTTTAGTGGCTTTATTTAATTTGCGGAAATCAATTACCATTCTATAACCTGTAACAATTCTTTGTGGGTTCAATTCATCTTTATCATTAGGAACAACAGTAATACCTCCCTTCTTAGGGACACAATGGACACGACTTACCCACTGACTATCAGCGATGGGATAAATTATACCTGCCTCCAGAAGCTTTAGTATTTCTTTTCTTACCACTTCTTTCATCTTAGGATTTAACCGTCGTTGGTGATCAACAACCGGTTTAGCATCCTTCTCCAATTTTATTTTGTGTTGGCATAGAGTGGGGCTAATGCCCTTAAGATCATCGAGAGTATATCCAATAGCAGCATGGTGCTTCTTCAGAGTTTTCAATAATTTCTTTTCTTCATGCTCTGAAAGGTTAGCACTAATAATAACAGGATATATCTCTTTCTCATCAAGATAAGCATATTTAAGAGTATCAGGTAAAGGTTTAAGCTCAAACACATGATCACCCTTAGGTGGAGGGGGATCCCCTAGGATTTCAACAGGCAAGTTGTGTTTCAAAATAGGTCCCTGGTTAATGAATACTTCATCTATTTCCCTTCTTTCATTCATAAACATATCATTTTCATGGTCTAGCAAATATTGTTCTAAAGGATCAGTAGGAGGCACGACAATAGAAGCAAGACCAATAATTTCATCTTTATTAGGCAATTCTTTATCATGGGGTTGTCTATGAAGTTTAGCAAAATTAAACTCATGAGGGTCTTAATATTAACAGTATTCAAGAAGGGTCTACCAAATATAATGGGACAAAAGTCATCTTGTGGGGAACCATGCAAGAACAAGAAAATCAGCAGGATATTTAACTTTCCCACACAAGACTTCAACATCTCTAACAATCCCCACTGGTGAAATAGTATCTCTATTTGCAAGCTTAATTGTAACATCTATCTCTTCTATCTCAGCAGGTTCAATATCATGCATAATTTCTTTGTATAAGGAATGAGGTATTGCACCTGCACTAGCACCAATATCACATAAGCCATGATAGCAATGTCTCCTATTTTAGCAGAAATAACAGGCATGCCTACAACAAGTCTATGTTTATTTTTAGTATCTGGTCTAGCAATTCTAGAAGATTCATTGCAGAAGTAAATAACATGCCCATCAATATTATCGGCCAAGAGATCTTTAACCATAGCAACACTAGGTTCAACCTTAATTTGGTCAGGGGTTTAGGTGTCTTAATATTACTTTTGTTAACCACGGTTGAAGCTTTAGCATGATCCTTTATACTAACAGGGAAAGGTGGTTTCTCAATATAAGCAGTAGGAACAACAGGATCATTATAAGTGATAGTCTTTTCTTCAACTTTAATAGGTGCAACTACTTTTACTTCAATGGGAGGATTATATTTAAACCACTTCTCTTTGGGGAGATCAACATGAGTAGCAAAGGATCATAGAAAGAAGCTACTATCTCAGAGTCAAGTCCATATTTAATGCTAAATTCATGGAAAGCATCGGAACCCATAAAAGATTTAACACAATCAAACTTATGTGTTATACCTGACTCCTTACCTTCATCGAGGTCCCAATCTTTAGAGTTGCGTTTAATTTTTTCTAATAAATCCCATTTGAATTCAATAGTCTTCAATATAAAAGATCCTGTACAAGAAGTATCGAGCATGGAGTGATTACTGAGAGAAAGCCGAGCATAATTTTTTTGAATAATCATTTCTTTTGAGAGCTCATGATTGGGGCATGAATATAACATTGACGTAAGCCTCCCCCAAGCTTGAGAGATGCTTTCTTCTTTGCGAGGCCAAAAATTATATATATAATTACGATCACGGTGAACGAGATGCATAGGATAAAACTTCTGATGAAATTCCAATTTCAATCGTTGATAGTTCCATGATCCAATATCATCACATAGCCTCATCCATGTCAATGCATCTCCCTTCAAAGATAAAGCGGAGACTTTCTTCTTGATAACATCCTCAGGCATACCTGCAAGCTTAAATAATCCACAAACTTCATCCACATAGATTAGGTGCAAATCGAGGTGTAATGTTCCATCACCTGTGAAAGGGTTAGCTAGCAGTTTCTCTATGATACCTGAAGGAATTTCAAAGTAAACATTTTCAGTAGGTTCAGTGGGTTGAGGAGCAACTGCTTGCTCTACTGGTCAGGGTAAAGATACCCCGAACAAGCCCATCAAAGGATTATGTTCCATAGTAACATGTGACAGTAAATTTCAGCACACAATATAAATTTTTCCTTACCAAATTCCACCTACCAAAGGCGCTTCACTCCCCGGCAACGGCGCCAGAAAAGAGTTTTGATGACCCACAAGTGTAGGGGATCTATCGTAGCCTTTTCGATAAGTAAGAGTGTCGAACCCAACGAGGAACAGAAGGAAATGATAAGCAGTTTTTAGTAAGGTATTCTCTTCAAGCACTGAAATTATCGGTACCAGATAGTTTTGTGATGAGGTAATTTGTAACGAGTAACAAGTAATGAAAGTAAATAAGGTGCAGCAAGATGTCCCAATCCTTTTTGTAGCAAAGGACAAGCCTGGACAAACTCTTATATAAAGCAAAACGCTCCCGAGGACACATGGGAATTATCGTCAAGCTAGATTTCATCACTTCCATATGATTCGCGTTTGGTACTTTGATAATTTGATATGTGGGTGGACCGGTGCTTGGGTACTGTCCTTACTTGGACAAGAATCCCACTTAGTATTAACCCCTATTGCAAGCATCCGCAACTACAACAGAAGTATTAAGGTAAACCTAAGCATAACATGAAACATATGGATCCAAATCAGCCCCTTACGAAGCAACGCATAAGCTAGGGTTTAAGCTTCTGTCACTCTAGCAACCCATCATCTACTTATTACTTCCCAATGCCTCCCTCTAGGCCCAAACAATGGTGAAGTGTCATGTAGTCGACATTCACATGACACCACTAGAGGGATGACAACATACATTTCATCAAAATATCGAACGAATACCGAATTCACATGACTACTTATAGCAAGACTTCTCCCATGTCCTCAGGAACAAACGTAACTACTCACAAAGCATATTCATGTTCATAATCAGAGGGGTATTAATATGCATAAAGGATCTGAACATATGATATTCCACCAAGTAAACCAACTAGCATCAATTACAAGGAGTAATCAACACTACTAGCCACCCGCATGTACCAATCTGAGGTTTGGATACAAAGATTGGATACAAGAGATGAACTAGGGTTTGAGATGGTGCTGGTGAAGATGTTGATGGAGATTGACCCCCTCCCAATGAGAGGATCGTTGGTGATGACGATGGTGATGATTTCCCCCTCCCGGAGGGAAGTTTCCCCGGCAGAACAGCTCCGCCGAAGCCCTAGATTGGTTACGCCAAGGTTCCGACTCGTGGCGGTGGAGTTTTGTCCCGTGAGCTTGCTTATGATTTTTTCCTTGATGAAAGACTCCATATTGCCAAAGATGGGCATCGGAGGGACACCAGGGGGCCCAAGAAGCAGGGGGCACGCCCCCACCCTCGTGCATGGTGGGTGGCCCCCCTCTAGTACTTCTTTCGCCCAATACTTTTTATATATTCTGAAAAAATTCCTGTGGAGTTTCAGGACTTTTGGAGATGTGCAGAATAGGTCTGTAATATTTGCTCCTTTTCCAGCCCAGAATTCCAGCTGCCGGCATTCCCCCTCTTCATGTAAACCTTGTAAAATAAGAGAGAATAGGCATAAGTATTGTGACATAATGTGTAATAACAGCCCATAATGCAATAAATGTCGATATAAAAGCATGATGCAAAATGGACGTATCAACATCGCTCAAGAAAAACTCTGCAGTGCTCACACCTCAAAAACACAAATACTGCTCGAGCTGCTTGGTCCGAGCTGTCAGCCGCTTCTTGTGCAATTCTCTCATTTATTGACTACATAGGTTGACAATGGTGTGGGACCGTGATGTCAGGAAACCTGGAGGAAGCAAAAAAATTGTTTTATATACTAATAAGGAGGCACTTGTGTACGTGCGGCTATAGCCCTAGTGGGTCCCCACTGCCATCCTCTCCAAGTAAAGTCATCTCCTCTTCCTCATGTCCATTGACCATGTTGACAACGCGATACGGCGGCGCCACGTCAAGCGCAACAACTCGAAGGACGACAAAGAGGGCCTCGCGGGCCCTACAGATGGTCTGATACAGCGCCAGCTGCTCATTCAGGAAGCCAGGACCATAGGGCCACATGTCCACGACGTCATTGTCGTTCGCTTGTTCACCGGTGCTCGTTGAGGAGACGGAGGTTGCAGCATAGGTCCTCCTGCACTGGTAGCTCTTCTGCCATTAGGGCGTCGAAGTGCGGCTGCACCTGCTCTATGGTGAACACGGCATGAGCTAACTTGGATAGTGGCGCGGCTCCTGGTCGGAAGCTACGTCAATCGTCTGATTGTCGTCGCTCAGCTCGGCGAGCTAGCTGGCGAGCCAACATGTTCGCCTGCTGGACCGACCCGCTGCCGAGCACGAGTTTGACTGCCCTGGCCCACCCAGACCGCCTCCCTTGCCCACGCGCGCTTTCCGCCCGAAATGGTCAGCACCGCCCGCCACGCTTCTAGGTGCAGGCGATTGCTCCGCCTTCAAACGCCACAAGTGTCGTCCGTCTGTCCTTTTGCTGCCCACATTAATGATACATGGTTGTCGAGGAGGTTACTCCGGCGCCACACGTCCGTCCCTCCGCCGCCCACCCTATATAAACTGATGCACCGGCCATAGCCGCAGTCATCCGCATCCGTTCCCTTTATCCTCTCCACACCACTACTACCCACCATGGCTTCCTCGTGCTCCAGCGCTCTTCGGGACGGGCAGACGACGGACCACAAGGAGATGGCAGTGATTGCTGCCGACTGGCTGGCCGGCAGGCAGCTGTAGGACGACGATGTCCCAATGGAGAACATGGTAGTCGACGATCTGGCGCCAACCCCCTCCTCTGCGCCATCCTCGCCGGTGCATTGCACCATGACCATCGGCGAGGCCCGTGCCCAATATACGGTCATGGTGAGGCAGAAGCCTGAGGAGTAGTTCCGAGAGGCGCAGGCCGATGCCGCCTACAACCATCATCTCCTCCAGGAGCACCTGTAGGCGGAGGAGCAGATCACCGCGGAGTGGGCGGAGCAGGAGGCGCTGCTCGACTCGTACCGCTCCGCCCGCGAGAGCCACCTTGAGCGCTGCCGGTACCGCATGCGGGTGGTGGAGGCTGCGGCCGCCTACAAAGAGGGCGATGAAGCAGGCGAGGCGCTGTTTGGCAAGACCGAGGACGAGGCAGAGGACAATGTCGGCTCCGACGAGTCCCCGCTCCGCTGGCATCGACGAGGTCCTGCTCCGTTCAGGCCCCGTGGTGCCAACAACGAGGCAGAGGACATCGCCGGCTCCGCCGAGGACCCACCCTGCCAGCAATGAGGGGGAGGATTTCCCCCACTCCACCGAGGCGCCTCCCACCGGCAACGAGACAGAGGTCATCGCCGGCTCCGCCAAGGCCCCGCCCCGCTGCCAACGAGGCCGCGCCACATAGAAAACGAGGAAGAGTTGAACACGGTAGGTCTCCGCCGCTCGGGTCCAAGTAAGGCCACCGCTGCTACCCTCCGGTTGCTGGCACTGAGCTATACATCATGGAGGAATTCTATGATTATAGTATGATTGAAGAGTGCTCCGTGGTTGAGCAAGCTCATGAGATACAGTCATTTGCTAGAGAACTTGAGCACTTTAGTAGTATGCTACCGGACAAGTTTGTTGCCGGAGGTATCACCACTAAACTCCCTCCTTCGTGGATCTCATTGGCACTCTTGATGTGGAAGAAAAGGCGAGATCAAAGGACACACGTGCTCGAGGAATTGAGGGAGGATCTAGTGCCAATCTGGTACAGAAGAAGAACTTCTAGCCCCACAAGTTCAAGAACAAGGGCAAGTTTAATGGGAAGAACAAGACTGTGAAACACATGAACTTCAAGAAGAAGAATTGTGACGCCCCCGATTTAATCGTACACTAATCATACACGCAAACGTGTACGATCAAGATTAGGGACTCACGGGAAGATATCACAACACAACTCTACAAATAAAATAAGTCATACAAGCATCATATTACAAGCCAGGGGCCTCGAGGGCTCGAATACAAGAGCTCGATCATAGACGAGTCAGCGAAAGCAACAATATCTGAGTACAGACATAAGTTAAACAAGTTGCCATAAGATGGCTAGCACAAACTGGGATACAGATCGAAAGAGGCACAGGCCTCCTGCCTGGGATCCTCCTAAACTACTCCTGGTCGTCGTCAGCGGGCTGCATGTAGTAGTAGGCACCTCCAGTGTAGTAGGAGTCGTCGTCGACGGTGGCGTCTGGATCCTGGGCTCCAACATCTGGTTGCGACAACGAGATAGAAGGGATAGGGGGAAAAGAGGGAGAAAGCAACCGTGAGTACTCATCCAAAGTACTCGCAAGCAAGGAGCTATACTACATATATATGCATTGGTATCAAATGGGATAAGGGTATCATATGTGGACTGAACTGCAGAAAGCCGGAATAAGTGGGGATAGCTAGTCCTCTCGAAGACTACGCTTCTGGCAGCCTCCGTCTTGCAGCATGTAGAAGAGATTAGACTGAAGTCCTCCAAGTAGCATCGCATAGCATAACCCTAACCGATGATCCCCCCCTCGTCGCCCTGTGAGAGAGCGAACACCGGTTGTATCTGGCACTTTGAAGGGTGTATTTTATTAAGTATCTGGTTCTAGTTGTCATAAGGTCAAGGTACAACTCCAAGTCGTCCTGTTACCGAAGATCACGGCTATTCGAATAGATTCACTTCCCTGCAGGGGTGCACCTCATACCCCAACACGCTCGATCCCATTTGGCCGGACACACTTTCCTGGGTCATGCCCGGCCTCGGAAGATCAACACGTCGCAGCCCCACCTAGGCACAACAGAGAGGTCAGCACGCCGGTCTAAACCTAAGCGCACAGGGGTCTGGGCCCATCGCCCTTAGCACACCTGCATGTTGCGAACGCGGACGGGAGCAGAACTAGTCCCCTTAATACAAGAGCAGGCTTACGTTCCAACCCGGCGCGCGCCGCTCAGTCGCTGACGTCACGAAGGCTTCGGCTGATACCACGACGCCGGGATACCCATAACTACTCCCGCGTAGATGGTTAGTGCGTATAGACCAAATGGCCAGACTCAGATCAAATACCCAGATCTCGTTAAGCGTGTTAAGTATCCGCGAACGCTGACCAGGGCCATGCCCACCTCTCTCCTAGGTGGTCTGAACCTGCCCTGTCGCTCCGCCTCAAAGACCCACTCGCGAGTGCTCCTCAAGCCGACCCGTCTTTAGTCACCACATGTATCCTGTATAAAGTATATAGTATATACCCGTGATCACCTCCCGAGTGATCACGGCCCGATAGTATAGCACAGCAGACGGACAAGAATGTAGGGCCACAGATGGAAATACTAGCATCCTATACTAAGTAAGTAGGATTGCAGGTAAAGGTATCAACAGTAGTAGCAAGGACAGGCTATGCATCAAGATAGGAATAACGAAAATAGTAACATGCTACACTAATCTAATGCAAGCAGTATAGAGGAGAGTAGGCGATATCTGGTGATCAAGGGGGGGCTTGCCTGGTTGCTCTGGCAAGAGAGAGGGGTCGTCAACACCGTAGTCGTACTGGGTAGCAGCGGCGTCGGTCTCGATGTCTAGCGAGAGAAGAGGGGGAAGAAACAATAAATATATCGCAAACAAATGCATGACATGACAAGGCGTGATGCTAGGTGTGCCACTAACGCGGTACGAGGTGGTACCGGTGAAGGGGGAAACATCCGGGAAAGTATTCCCGGTGTTTCGCGTTTTCGGACAGATGAACCGGAGGGGGGGGAAAGTTACGAGTTCGATAGGTTAGGGAGGTGTGGCGGACGAACGGGTTGCGTAACCGGATTCGTCTCGTCGTTCTGAGCAACTTTCATGTACAAAGTATTTTCATCCGAGTTACGGATTATTTTATATTAATTTCTAAAGTTTCAATTCATTTTCTAAATTATTTTAATTCAATTTAAGTAGTAAAAATCTATGTGTACACAACAGAAGCCAGCCACAGCCTATGACCTGTGGGGCCAGGAGACCCAGTTGACCAAGTCAATGGTTGACTGGTCAATGGTGTGAATAGTGCATGTGAGACCCACATGTCATTGTCACAATTTAATTAAAATAGGCTTAAACACCTAAGCTAGTTAATTAGGTCAAATTAAGCAAGGTTAATTAATTAAAGTAATTATATTACTAATTAATTAATTCACTTTACTATTTCCTTTTATTTTCCATTTTCATTTTTCTCTACTCTTATCCTTTTATCTGATTTACAGGGGGAGGGCCCCACCTGTAAGTGGCTCAGGCCACCTCCCTCCTGTGCACGAACGCGCACAGGGAAGGGCAGGGGCGCGGTGGCCGAACCCGGCTCCGGCGAGGCCATGGTCGAGGCCGGCAGGACGGAGACGTGGGGCGGCGGGTGCGCGCCTGCAGTGGAGCGTTGCCGAGGGTGCTCGGTCAGGAGCAGCAGAGGGTGCGGCCGGGGACGCAGCAGCTGCGGTCGCCGGTGACAGCGGCACAGGAGGAGAAGCAGGGCGACCGCGGGCGTCGCCGGGTGTGGCGTGGACGTGTTCGGACAAGGCGCGGGCGAGCACGGCCATAGCGCGGGGCTGCGGACACACGCGGGCGGCGTGTGCAGGGCTCAGCCAGGCACGGCCGGAGCACAGCAGGGGCGCGGTGAGGTCGCGGTGAATCGGTACGGCGCAGGCGCGTTCGATCTATAGGGAAGAGGAGAGGAATGGAGGACGGCGGCTCACAGGGGAGCAGGAGGGGCATGGCAGCGGGCTCGTGGAGGAGTCGGGGAGGTCCGGCGATGCGGCACTGGCGACGAAGAGGACGGCACGCAAGGACGGTGGCCACGGTGAGTGCCGGCGGCGTCAGGGACGGCACCGACGACATGGACGTGTGGTAGGGGCGGGACGCGCGAAGGATGGCAGGGCGCCGGTGGTAGGAGGCGGGGTCGCAGAGGCTCGCGGTGTCTGGGGGCGCGGCGCGCTCGCACGGAGTTGGGCGTGCGCCCCTCGATCCAGATCGGGGGGAGAGGGAAGAGACGGGGGGGTCGAGGGGAGTGGGGGGGAGCGAGTGGGGCGACGGGTGGTTACGGCTAGGGTTTCGGGGGTTAAGGGGAGGGAGTGGGCCGGCCGGCTGGGCCGGTGGAGGCCAGCTGGGCCACTTTGCCCAGCAGAGGGGGGGGGTCTTTCTTCCTTTTCTTTCTTTGTTGTTTTGTTTTGGTTTAGACCTTTTCTTTTTATTTATTTTCTTTTCTGTCTTATTTCTAGTTTCTTTTAATCTTTAGTTTTTACAAAAATCACCACTAGTATCTAAAGTAGTATTTATAAACAAACTGCTGTCACATCAATTCTTAACCCATAATAAAATATTTTAATATTTTATAAAATCCAATAGGTATTTGTTTAATTGTTTTCACTACTGTTTTAATTAGTTTAGAGCCCTTAAACATTTTATCAAGGTTTGGTTTCTCCACCAAAATTATCTATGCAATAATTGGTTCACCCCGAACATTTTTGTTTCGATGTTTGAAAACTTTTATTGTATGCCATATTTGGAATTTGAATTTTGAACCGGTTTTTGAACTAACGAGGGATTAGCAGCAGTAACTGAGGTGACGTGGCATCATTAGCGGAGGTTCACTGTAGCTTAATTATCCGGGCGTCACAAGAATGACAAGAAGAAAGGTGTTTGTCATGTGGGGATCCTGATCATCAGGCTCCTAGTTACCCTAATCGCTATGACAAGCTAGGCGGGTTGACCACTGACGGCCGGTTAGCTTCTTGGCGGCGACGTGGAGTCGGAGAGCTATGTTGGAGAAGGACGCTGCTTCTACTTAACTGCTGGTGCAGTTGGCTGACTGACACGTGGGCCCAACAGGCATCTGGGCCACATGTCAGTTATGCAACTGCACCTGCAGTTAAGTCACTGAAGCTTCTGTTCGGCTCAGCTGGACACAGGTGGGTAGCTTCGGTTAATTAATTATACATCCAGCGCACCCCTTTTTAGTTGAAGAATGTATGAAATGTAATGAAATCCGGCATGTTTATATGAAATCCGACCATGTATGAATGAATTGATTCAATTAGTTTGAATTCTTGTATCACTGGCATTGGATGAACATGCAAAACAATACGTACTAGCATTATTCCCAGGGTGATCACCTCGTTTGCAGCCATTTCACATGTACTCCCTCCGGTCCTTTCTAGTATGGATACAAGTTTTTTCTGCAGTCAAAGTATCTCTACTTTCACCAATCTTATAGAAAAAAGTATGCACTTTCACAATTTGCGAAGTAAAAAGGAACAGAAGGAGTACAAAGAGTTTGAGCAGCTTTTTAGCATTCCTGTACATTGCAATCAAACACACAAGTCTGGCAATTCATAGAGAACATTCAAAATAATCATGATTATGCATCTCAGCGATTCACATGTCAGAGCCAATATTTACTTCACAACTAAAGAATAAAGAAAAAATGGATCGACGCTGCTGACGGCAAACGGCGTCCCATTCGAAAATATCAAACACATGTCTTCTTGATAAAATCAAGGAGCAAAATTTGACAAGGTTGTCCCATTCCAAAATATGAAATGCCTACGATTGTGGAATGGGCAGGGTTTCCATCAGTTCGGACATTGACATGGCACCTCGTGCTAAATAAACCAGTTGTTCTTCTTGTGCAGTTCCACCAAAATCAACCAAATTCACTCGGCACCTCCTTTCTTGTGGTGGAAATGAATGATTCGATGTATTCATGAACGTTTTGTGCAGTTCCCATTGAAATCAAGTTGAGCACCCCTGTTTGCACAAATACAAAAAAGTGATTAGTATAAAGCAAACTGCACTATGAATTGACAGTTTAAACAGGCACCTACATGGTCCATGTAGAGCACACTTTTAGAAAAATGGAACTCACCGGAAAGAATCCTAGAACAACATTTTACTCGGGCATCACAGCAAGAAAATGGAGATTTGTCAGTCCTTCTGAGCTGAAGTTAGTTTGGTATTGTGGGGGGTAATGTAACCATCCTTCAACTGCTCCTTCTGATGAGAAGATAGACAGGGCTTCTTCATCCTAGCATAATCGGAACTAGTCACTTCACGTACTCCATATAATTCTTCAGAGGAGGATGATCCTGTTGTGCAAAGACAAGAGGACAACTAAATGCTAGCATCCCTGTTTGCTCGAAAAAAGGAAAGGAAATATATAAAACAGCAGAAATGAAGCACTTCTCAAGGACAATACCACTTTTTGATGATAGTATCTAAACAGTAGCACAACACTAATATAGATGACAAAGCTCAATTATATGGATGAATCAATGGGCGAGTACCAACATTTGTCAGGAGACTTATTGTGTAGACCATACAGATGAAGCACTTCTCCGGAACCATCTGTTGCTATCTACTTTGGTGGCCATGCTTACTATATACTCCTCGATTAGTTTAATGTTTCCAACATCTTCTTGTGCAGTCCATTAAAATATATGGTATCTTCAAAGAAGATCCCTGTTTGCTCAAGTAGATATAATTACTTATTACATTAAGAGTAGCATCAAATGAGTGGCAAAACAATTGCTCGTTCCAGCCATAGCAATAAATTAAGATGCAAAACTATATCATTACTTGTGTCATCACAGTTCTAGTGCTTCATTACAGCACCGGGAGTTGATTTTTGTTTCTCTTCCACTTGTTCTTCCCATTCATCACTTGGTTCAATAACAGACAAGCTTCACCTTCAATGTAAGATTTGACATGTCAATTAGGTTGCACAAGTATAGCACTAAACAATGACATTAATTTTCTGATGAAAGTGGAAAAATACAGGCCAACAGTTAGAAATATCCTTATCTTACCTCAATGGGATATTACCGTGCACATACAGATTGGAAGTCTTGTCACCATTTGTGCAGTTCACTAAAATCAAGAAACCTCACCGTACAAGTAGCACAACATATGAAAGCACACTGCAGAATCATGTGAAAGAAGGCTAGTACTGACCTCTCATGACACGGAATTCAAACAACTCACAAGAAGAAGATCTGAACCAAATTTGCCAACACGGATAGGAAGTAAGATCTCCTCTTTTGCAGTTCCACTAAGATTAAGCAATCAAGCAACGTTGTCGGTATGAAATTTTGGTTGAAATGCACAAAACACTCTTAAAACAAAAGTGTTTTGTGCAGACAATCGGTCACAATGGCAACGAGGTGAAGTAGATAACCCTGTTTACACAGAGGTGCAAAGGAAAAAACTAGTGGTCAATAACGATGGATGACACAAAAGCCAACAAAAAGAAGCATCTACCTTATATAAATGGGAAAGAAAGCAAGACAGTAGCATTTCTCAAACGGTGGCATTGATTAATATTAATAGAGAGATTATATTAACAATAAAATTTGTTAAACATGTAATTTGCTTTTAACTGTGACAATGCATCAATTTTCCAGCGGCATTATTAGAGGGTGTTTGTTTACAGGGACATTTTGGTGGAGGGACTAAAAAAACTCTGTGTCAGTCCCATCTAAACCAAACAGGAGGGACTTTTAGGGACTAAAAGTGGGCATTTGGGACTAAAGAAAGAAGACCCCGAGGGAGAGTCTTTTTCGGACTTTTTCCAAGAGTTGCCCCTGCCACGCATCGCACCTTGTCTCTATTAGTTCATTCCTAGGGGTAACATGGTCTTTTAGCATGTCATTTAATAACCTCCAGTCCATGTTTAGTCCTTGGAACTAAGCAGGTAGGGACTAGGGATTTTTTAACCAAACAAGGACTTAGATTAACAACAGCTAAAGAGTTGCACGGGACAGTGGACGCACCAACACCATGTGCATCTACCGATGTATTGGGGTGATGCACAGTCTGTTGCAACAAAGAACAAACAACCAAGGAGCATATTTGTGTTGGTCTCAGTTTTGTTATCTTTAGACACCTTTCCCTATGTGAGTGCAGCAAATCTAGTCCTGCTCAAACTCTACAGCCTTGACCCCCAAAACAAAAGATCAGTTCGTTATAGATGTGCGTACTGCGTTTGTCATTGTTTTCCCTTTTCGACCAACGTAGGTGCTGGATAGCCAGTATGTACTAGTACTTTCCCCCTTCCTTTCCTCTTTGAACCACGTCCTAGATTTATGCTATACAACTTTCCCCCATTCCTTTCCTCTTTGAACCACATCTTAGATTCATGCGATACAACTTTCCCCACTACTTTCCCCCTTCCTTTCCTTTTTGAACCACGTCCTAGATTCATGCTATACAACTTTTCCCACTACTTTCCCCCATTCCTTTCCTCTTTGAACCACGTCCTAGATTCATGGTATACAACTTTCCCCACTACTTTCTTGTTTGATCCAACACCTAGATTCGAGTGCAGAAGCGGAAAAAGCCCACATGCAGCTAGAGCAATGCATGTGGAATAAGTAAATTATACCTTAAGGTTCTTGGGGTGTGGTTCGGTGGGCGACCGGAGGCCATTTGGCCCACACTATGTATGGCGGCGAAGAAGAAGGGGTCGAAGGCCCTCCCGCGCCGCCGCTGGGTGAAAGTGAATAGTTGCGCCGGTAGTGGATTCCCTCCCTCGCCGACGGTGACAGCGTTAAGCCTCCTTCCCTTCCCGCGGACGGATCCTGCTGGCTCGTTGACAAGTAGTGAGGGGAGAGAGAGGCCAATGAAGTCTTGTTTAGATCTGGAGAGGGTGAGAGAGTGTGAAGAGAGCAACTACAAGCAGACCATTAGTGAGGGGAGAGAGAGAGGCCAACAAAGTCTTGTTTAGATCTGGAGAGGGTGAGAGAGTGTGAAGAGAGCAACTACAAGCGATGAGGCTCCAGCGTTTATATATACTAGAGAGAGTGTGAAGAGTGCCAACCCTAGAGAACAAGCGCCAAGGCTGCAGCTGATCGTATAGCACCGTATCCATCCATTTTGAGCAGTACCAAAGAATCCTCCTGGCACAAATTATGGTCAAGTGTAGTTATCGAACCCAAGACCTCAAGTTTGATGAGCAAACAGGCTAACCAGCTACACAACCCTCCCATTATGTTCAACGAGAGGAAAATAACCTTTTATATATTCCTGCATTCGTGTGACAAGCATGCTGTGTTTTTTTTGTGTGGGAGTCATTGGGATTTAAATCATAATCGTGTCATGTGGCTTTGGTGGTAAGACTATCCACAATGGTGCGGAAATAATGCAGCCTTAGTCACCTTACCTCTCTCCACGTAGTATGTTGGGTCCCACCAGTCAGAGGCTGAAACAAACAAATTAATAAGAAAAATTAAAAGCTCCAGCGGTGTATCTTACCTCACACATCTCGCTACTGCTCAGGAACACTGATACGTCTCCAACGTATCTATAATTTATGAAGTATTCATGCTATTATATTATCTTTTTTGGATGTTTATGGGCTTTACTAAACACTTTTATATTATTTTCGGGACTAACCTATTAACCGGAGGCCCAGCCCAAATTGTTGTTTTCTTGCCTATTTCAGTGTTTCAAAGAAAAGGAATATCAAACGGAGTCCAAACGGAATGAAACCTTCGAGAGAGTAATTTTTGGAACGGAAGCAATCCAGGAGACTTGGAATAGACGTTAGGGAAGCTTCGAGGAAGCCACGAGGCAGGGAGGCGTGCCCTACCCCCTGGGCGCGCCCCCACCCTCATGGGCCCCTCGTGGCTCCCCTGACTCACTTCTTTCGCCTATATATATATATATATCAATATACCCTAAAAACATGAAAGAGCAGAATAGATCGGGAGTTCCGCCACCAGAAGCCTCCATAGCCACTGAAAACCAATCTAGACTCGTTCCAGAACCCTGACGGAGAGGGGGGAATCCCTCTCCGGTGTCCATCTTCATCATCCCGGCTCTCTCCATGACGAGGAGGGAGTAGTTCACCCTCGGGGCTGAGGGTATGTACCAGTAGCTATGTGTTTGATCTCTCTCTCTCTCTCTCACTCGTGTTCTTGATTCAGAACAATCTTGATGTATTGCGAGCTTTGCTATTATAGTTGGATCTTATGATGTTACTCCCCCTCTATGCTCTTGTGATGAATTGAGTTTTTCCTTTGAAGTTATCTTATCGGATTGAGTCTTTAAGGATTTGAGAACACTTGATGTATGTCTTGCATGTGCTTATCTGTGGTGACAATGGGATATCACGTGATCCACTTGATGTATGTTTTGGTGATCAACTTGCGAGTTCTGTGACCTCGTGAACTTATGCATAGGGATTGGTACACGTTTTTGTCTTGACTCTCCGGTAGAATCTTTGGGGCCTCTTTGAAGTTCTTTGTGTTGGTTGAATATATGAATACGAGATTGTGTGATACATATGGTATAATCATACCCACGGATACTTGAGGTGACACTGTAGTATCTAGGTGACATTAGGGTTTTTGTTGATTTGTGTCTTAAGGTGTTATTCTAGTACGACTCTAGGATAGATTGAACGGAAAGAATAGCTTCATGTTATTTTATGGAATCTTGAATAGATCGATCAGAAAGAATAACTTTGAGGTGGTTTCATACCCTACAATAATCTATTCGTTTGTTCTCCGTTATTAGTGACTTTGGAGTGACTCTTTGTTGCATGTTGAGGGATAGTTATTTGATCCAATTATGTTATTATTGTTGAGAGGACTTGCACTAGTGAAAGTATGAACCCTAGGCCTTATTTCCTACCATTGCAATACCATTTACGCTCACTTTATCACTTGCTACCTTGCTGTTTTTATAATTTCAGATTACAAAAACCTATATCTACCATCCATATTGCACTTATATCACCATCTCTTCGCCGAACTAGTGCACCTATCTAATTTACCATTGTATTGGGTGTGTTGGGGACACAAGAGACTGTTTCTTATTTGGTTGCAGGGTTGTTTAAAAGAGACCAGCTTCATCCTACGCCTCCCACGGATTGATAAACCTTAGCTCATCCACTTGAGGGAAATATGCTACTGTCCTACAAACCTCTGCACTTGGAGTCCCACCAACGTCTACAAGAAGAAGGTTGTGTAGTAGACATCAAGCTCTTTTCTGGCGCCGTTGCCGGGGAGTAGTTCACCCTCGGGGTTGAGGGTATGTACCAGTAACTATGTGTTTGATCTCTCTCTCTCTCTCTCTTGTGTTCTTGATTCGGAACAATCTTGATGTATTGCGAGCTTTGCTATTATAGTTGGATCTTATGGTGTTTCTCCCCCTCTACTCTCTTGTGATGAATTGAGTTTTCCCTTTGAAGTTATCTTATCGGATTGAGTCTTTAAGGATTTGAGAACACTTGATGTATGTCTTGCATGTGCTTATCTGTGGTGACAATGGGATATCATGTGATCCACTTGATGTATGTTTTGGTGATCAACTTGCGAGTTCTGTGACCTCGTGAACTTATGCATAGGGATTGGCACACGTTTTCGTCTTGACTCTCCGGTAGAATCTTTGGGGCACTCTTTGAAGTTCTTTGTGTTGGTTGAATAGATGAATACGAGATTGTGTGATGCATATCGTATAATCATACCCACGGATACTTGAGGTGACACTGTAGTATCTAGGTGACATTAGGGTTTTTGTTGATTTGTGTCTTAAGGTGTTATTCTAGTACGAACTCTAGGATAGATTGAACGGAAATAATAGCTTCATGTTATTTCACTACGGACTCTTGAATAGATCGATCAGAAAGAATAACTTTGAGGTGGTTTCGTACCCTACAATAATCTATTCGTTTGTTCTCCGCTATTAGTGACTTTGGAGTGACTCTATGTTGCATGTTGAGGGATAGTTATTTGATCCAATTATGTTATTATTGTTGAGAGGACTTGCACTAGTGAAAGTATGAACCCTAGGCCTTATTTCCTAGCATTGCAATACCGTTTACGCTCACTTTTATCACTTGCTACCTTCCTGTTTTTATAAGTTCAGATTACAAAAACCTATATCTACCATCCATATTGCACTTATATCACCATCTCTTCGCCAAACTAGTGCACCTATCCAATTTACCATTGTATTGGTTGTGTTGGGGACACAAGAGACTGTTTCTTATTTGGTTGCAGGGTTGTTTGAGAGAGACCAGCGTCATCCTACGCCTCCCACAGATTGATAAACCTTAGGTCATCCACTTGAGGGAAATATGCTACTGTCCTACAAACCTCTGCACTTGGAGGCCCAACAACGTCTACAATAAGAAGGTTGTGTAGTAGACATCAAGCTCTTTTCTGGCGCCGTTCCCGGGGAGTAGTTCACCCTCGGGGTTGAGGGAATGTACCAGTAACTATGTGTTTGATCTCTCTCTCTCTCTCGTGTTCTTGATTCAGAACGATCTTGATGTATTGCAAGCTTTGCTATTATAGTTGGATCTTATGATGTTTCTCCCCCTCTACTCTCTTGTGATGAATTGAGTTTTCCCTTTGAAGTTATCTTATTGGATTTAGTCTTTAAGGATTTGAGAACACTTGATGTATGTCTTGCATGTGCTTATCTATGGTGGCAATGGGATATCACGTGATCTACTTGATGTATGTTTTGGTGATCAACTTGCGAGTTCCGTGACCTCGTGAACTTATGCATAGGGGTTGGCACACGCTTTCATCTTGACTCTCTGGTAGAATCTTTGGGGCACTCTTTGAAGTTATTTGTGTTGGTTGAATAGATGAATATGAGATTTTGTGATGCATATCGTATAATCATACCCACGGATACTTGAGGTGACATTGGAGTATCTAGGTGACATTAGGGTTTTGGTTGATTTGTGTCTTAAGGTGTTATTCTAGTACGAACTCTAGGATAGATTGAACGGAAAGAATAGCTTCATGTTATTTTACTACGGACTCTTGAATAGATCGATTAGAAAGAATAACTTTGAGGTGGTTTCGTACCCTACAATAATCTCTTCGTTTGTTCTGTGTTATTAGTGACTTTGGAGTGACTCTTTGTTGCATGTTGAGGGATAGTTATTTGATCCAATTATGTTATTATTGTTGAGAGGACTTTCACTAGTGAAAGTATGAACCCTAGGCCTTCTTTCCTAGCATTGCAATACCGTTTACGCTCACTTTTATCACTTGCTACCTTGCTGTTTTTATATTTTCAGTTTACAAAACCCTATATCTACCATCCATATTGCACTTGTATCACCATCTATTCGCCTAACTAGTGCACCTATGCAATTTACCATTGTATTGGGTGTGTTGGGGACACAAGAGACTCTTTGTTATTTGGTTGCAGGGTTGCTTGAGAGAGACCATCTTCATCCTACGCCTCCCACGGATTGATAAACCTTAGGTTATCCACTTGAGGGACATTTGCTACTATCCGACAAACCTCTGCACTTGGAGGCCCAACAACGTCTACAAGAAGAAGGTTATGTAGTAGACATCAAACACTGTCCAATTGATCCCTCTGTTCGCTCATGTACTATTTTAAGTGAATCCTTATTATAACATGCACACAATTTTGGGCACTTGTATTCAACCTAAGTCAGTGTGCCACCGTATCTCGTACGACTCCCTCCGTCTAGGTGTAATAAGTCACGTTAGAAGGTGCAGCGGGACCAAGGTACAATCACATTGGAGGGGAAGGAGAAACTTGACCGGTCATTCCTCTATCAAAGCCCTGATTTCTGTCTCTAAACGCAACAATTAATCCAAACAACTAAGAGATGTTGTTTTAGCTACCATGCAGAGCCACGTATTAACTCACATGCAAGCCGACTTTGATTTCTTGACTGATCAACGCGTAGTTGCGCTCCATGCATTGGGTTTCCTAGGGAGATAACAAGGCAGAGTAAGGAGCGTTTGGTTACATTGCTTAGGCTGGTCATAGTGGTGAGTAACTTGGACTAGTAACATGCATATGTTACTAGTCTATGTTACTACTACGCGAAGTTTGCCGTCGGAAACAAGCCGATCTGGCTCTCTTGAGCTAGCAAGGTTTTTCTTGCCCACCCAAGCTAGCTGGCCCACAAAAGCTAACATATTTTAACAGTTCCAAATGCCTAACCTTGCCCGGCTATGCTATAAGCTATTCTTGCTAAGGATCCAAACGCTCCCTAAGTAACAACGCTCGCTAGCAATGAGGCCAGGAGGGGATTGAGATGCGAAGTTAATGGACGACGCCTAAACATTTTGGGAATATCTGATTTCCGTAAGATGACTTAACACCTAGACGGAAGGAGGTACTACTCCTCAATCCAGGTTTGATGGAATATTCGTCACCTCTTCGCTTCTTGTACATACTCCATTTGTATGTCACTTCCTGTGGCTTCACACTTGCACGATTTTCCTATTCTTTGAACCTGTGTGTGCGTGTGCGTGTGTGTGTCTGTGTTTAATAGCATGTGTGTGTGTTAGAGAGAGCGACAGATCGACCTACTCCTATAGAGAGATGGTGTGTAGTGTACGATTTTAGCTGTGAGAGTCGGTGCATACTCTCGTTTCCGGGCGTCCGGTAGGGACAGGCGGACAGCTGCCACGCCCACTCCTGACCAGCCTGGCCCACCCAAAGCCCCTCCATCGCCCGCGCGCACTTCCCACCCGAAACGGTCAACGCCACTCCATAAAATCGGTGCCGCATTCATGCCCAGGCAGAGCGGACGCGACTTCTCACTGGCGCCTGCATTGAAGGGAGAAGCGGATTCAAGAGTGATGGTTGCTTCGTCCGTCCAACTTATTGCTGGGTCTATGTGATTTGACGGCTCATTGGTCATTATTACTAAGGTGGTAGGACTGCTGGATGTCCCACGCTTTCGGCGAAAGGAGGTACTACTAGATTAAAATTTTCTCCATTCTTACGGCGGAGGAGTGTAAGAGGAGAGTGAAAACACGCAGGCTCGGTGATTACATGGCCCACCTCACACTATCACCATATTTTCTGGACACCGTGCGACACCTAACTCTTTACATAGTACTCCCTCCATTCCTAAATATAAGTCTTTGTAGAGATTCCACTTGGTGGACTACATACGGAACAAAATGAATGAATCTACACTTAAAATGCATCTATATACATCCGTATGTGGTTCATGGTGAAATCTCTACAAAGACTTATATTTAGGAACGGAGGAAGTACTAGTATAGTATGTACTGTAATTTATCAGCAAGATAGAACAATGCTATGAACCTTCCAGCTTCTGTTACATGTATCTTGCGTCCAAGGTTGCCCGTTGCAACATTTCATCAAATACAAAGGAGACTAACATGCATGCTATTTCATCTCAATGATTGATAGATCATAGCAAATATGTACTCCCTCAGTTCCAAAATAAGTGTCACAACTTTATGCAGGGGTGTTTGTTTCCAGGGACATTTTAGTGTAGGGACTAGAAAAGGTCCCTCTTAGAGACTTTTTAACGAAACAGGAGGGACTACTAGGGACTAAAACTTGCTTTTTGGGACTTAATGAAGAAGACTCTCTAGGAGAGTCTTTTTTGGGACTTTTCCAACAATGCCCCTCCCTGCACCCATTGCCCCGCCGCCCCATGGTGTTGTTTGGTAGTTATTTTTCTGTATACTAGGGGTAACATGGTCATTCAATAACCTCTAGGGAGGGACTAGGGACTTTTTAGTCCCTGAGAACGAACAGGGAGGGACTTTTTAAGGAGTAGAGACTTTTTAGTTGGGACTAGAAAAAGTCATAGGACTTTGAACCAAACAGGGCCTCAATATGGACTACATACGGAGAAAAATGAGTGAATCTACACTCTAAAATACGTCTATATACATCAGTGTTTGGAGTATGTACTAGTATTTCATATTGAAATCTACTAAAGGACATATATATTCCAAACAATATGATAATCTCTCTAACCAAGGTAGTAGGGACGAGGAGTAAACAAAGGGAGTAGTAAAATTTTCTCCTCGTCCCGCGAGCCACCGCGCGCGTGGGCGACGGCGCGGGCGTAAGGCGTACAGTCCTACTACTAGTAAGCAAGCTTCACCTCATCCTGCGAGCCACCGCGCCCGTGGGCAGGGGAGATGGCGTACTAAGCAAGCTTCTCCTCGTTCTGCGAGTTGACGGGACACATGAAAAGTACTCTAGTGTATAGAGCCTTGCCTCTAAGGTAGGCCTCACATGGTTTGCCTCCTTTTTAACATAACGCGTCAAGTCGCAATTTGTTTGTTCACTCGTGGTAGACGATCCTCCCTCCATCTAGTGGACAACCAGTACACCTGTCAAATTACCACGTGGGCTGCCTTTTCGTACAGAAATGAGCTCCACCGTGTACCCGCGCGGGTGTGGTTGGGAAAGAGATGGGAGTACGTGCGCCGTACGTGGACCTCTTCTCTTTGTGCATGTCCCCCACCTACGTGGGTGTGTGTGAGAGATACAAACCTAGATGAATGGCTTGTGCATTCGTGAGTGTTTTTTGTTTTGGGGGGGGGGAGGTTGATTTCGTGAATGTATTTGTGGGAATATGTGTCGATGACATCTCAAACAAATTTTTTCATGCAATGTGTGTGAAATGGAGGCCTATCCATATCATATATAGAGGGTCAGGCGATCCATGAGAAGAGAGGGAGGGGTCGTAGATATCGATTGAGTCGAAGAGAGGATCAAGTGGGTGGGTGTGAGATCGATGAAGAGAGCCATCGACATTGTGTGTGTGTAAGTCAAAGATATAGGGCGACTGACCTACCGGAACGTCAAAGGGCACATGTCAAGTTTGTGTGTGGCAGGGAGACATGACTAGAGCGCTCGATGTATTGGTGTGTGTGTGTGGGAGGATGGTGGGGGGAGGGGTAGGCTGTAACGCCCTCGATGCGGCTATATCTCCCACGTGTCGAGGCATGACTTAGAGGCATAACCGCATTGAAAGCAATGTCGCAAGTTAGGCAATCTTCACAACATCCCATGTAATATAGATAATAAAAGGGGAGATACATAGTTGGCTTACACTCGCCATGTCACACAAAGTTCATAAATAGCATTACAACATTCAAACACTCATGGCCCGACTACGGCGCCAAAATAAAAGATAACCCAACATGCGACACGGTCCCAATCACCCCAACTGGGCACCACTACTAATCATCAGGGAAAGACACGTAGTATCGTCATGAGTCCTCGTCGAACTCCCACTTGAGCTCAAGCGCGTCATCTGGAGCGGAATCATCAGGCCCTGCATCTGGTTTAATAGTAATCTGTGAGCCACAGGGACTCAGCAATCTCGCACCCTCGCGATCAAGACTATTTAAGCTTAAGGTAAGGCAGGGTAAATATGTGGAGCTGCAGCAAGCGACTAGCATGTATGGTGGCTATCCTGTTCGCAAAAGAGAGCGAGAAGAGAAGGCAAAGCGCGAACGAGTAACTCAAGGACAACCTGCGCAAACATTACTCCAACACCGTGTTCACTTCCCGGACTCCGCCGAGAAGAGACCATCACGGTAACTCACACTGTTGATTCATTTTAATTAGATTAAGGTTCAAGTTATCTACAACCGAACATTAACAAATTCCCATCTGCCCATAACCGCGGGCACGACTTTCGAAAGTTCAAATCCCTGCAGGGGAGTCCCAACTTAGCCCATGACAAGCTCTCACGGTCAATGAAGGAATAGACCTTCTCCCGAGACATTTCGATCAGGCTCAGCATCCCGGTTCTTCAAGACACTTCGACAAGTTAAAACAAATCCAGCAACACCGCCCGAATGTGCCGACAAATCCCGATAGGAGCTGCACATATCTCGTTCTCAGGGCACACTCAGATTGTCTTACGTACGGGTAGGCCAGCCCAGAGTTGCCCCTGGTGGCCACCGGCAGCTGACAGGTGGACCAACACTCAGAGGAGCACTGGCCCGGGGGGGTTTAAATAAGATGACCCTTGGGCTCCAGAAACCCAAGGGAAAAAGAGGCTAGGTGGAAAATGGTAAAACCAAGGTTGGGCATTGCTGGAAAAGCTTTATTCAAGGCGAACTATCAAGGGGTTCCCATTATCACCCAACCGCGTAAGGAACGCAAAATCCGGGAACATAACACCGATATGACGGAAACTAGGGCGGCAAGAGTGGAACAAAACACTAGGCAAAAGGCCGAGCCTTCCACCCTTTACCAAGTATATAGATGCATTAAGATAACATGATAATATAGTGATAACCCAACAAGTAAATAATGTTCCAACAAGGAACGGTCTCCAATCTTCACCTGCAACTAGCAACACTATAAGAGGGGCTGAGCAAAGCGGTAACATAGCCAATCAACGGTTTGCTAGGACATGGTGGGTTAGAGGTTTGACATGGCAATTTGGGGAGGCATGATAGGCAAGTGGTAGGCATCGTAGCATAGGCATAGCAAAAGAGCGAGCATCTAGCAAAGCAAAGATAGTAGTGATTTCGAGGGTATGATCATCTTGTCTGCAAAGTTGTCAGAATTGACTGGATCCTCGAAAGCAAACTCAATGGGCTCCTCGTTAGCGAACTCGTCTCCGGACTCTACCCAAACAAGACAAACAAGCAAACAGAACACAATCAACCACGTGCAAACTCAAACAACATGATGCAAAGATGATATGCTATGCGGGATGCAATATGTGATGCATATGCAAGATTTGACAAGGAATGCATGAACCTGGCCTCAACTGGAAATCCAAGTGTGCCACTGGAAAGATGAGATGAAATCGCTTGAAAACGATATAAAGATCACCGGAATCGGAGTTACGGTTTGGAAATGGCAAGCAATTCAAATATGGCACCGGTCTGCGATATACAGCAAGTAGCCATCTAAATGCAACAAGATGAACATGCTACAGCACTCAATCATGGCAACAAAATACATGGCAGTGATACATTCATGATGCTTAACAAAAGATGAACACTGAGCTACGGCCAATTCATCCATTAACAGGTTCAAACAAGCATGGCAAAAAATGCATTTGGTAAACAGATTTTAGACTTAGTGAAATTAACACTTGTCTGGAATTTCAGATCAGGTAGCTCTCTTCGGAGCAACAAAACTACATGCTACAGGACCTGAACATGGCAAAGTAAAGCATGGCATGGAGCTACTCAAAGAGATTAACAAAAGTCCCTTAGTGACCTTGAGCCAAAAGGGATCAGAAAATACATTTGCAAGCATGTGAACATGGCAAAAACATATTCAGATCACAGACTTAGTGAAAAACTGGAGCATGCAAAAACAGATATCAAGTAGGCATGTTAACGAGCTCGATGCACTCACTACAGAGCATGTCATGACAATCTAAGCATACACCCATCAATAATACACATTATAAAAGCTAGACATGGCAAGAACAATAGCATGGCATGCACGGATCAACTACAACATCCTCGGCAAATTCGCTAACAAGTAGACAATCTGCCCAGATTCACGAAATAGCAAAAGTAGAGCTCGATTGACTCAAGCTAGGGTGCTCCATAATTGCAAACAAAGACATGGATGGATAGAGCACTACAATATTAACAAAACATCCTTACTGATCATCCTCAAAAGAGGCACGGATCACTAGGAAACAACATGAACATATTGCATATTGAGATAAACAGATGAAGGACTTAGTGGAATTGCTAAGTCCCTGAAATCAGCATTAACGAATGCACCACTTTGCAAGCTTGTGCTAGTCACCACACACATCACAAAAATACATGGATGGCACCATTGGAAAGATGACAAAGCATATAACAAAACTCATGAAGATCTCAGGGGCATAACATGCACACAATAATCATGGCAAAAATGACAAATATCTATTTGGAGCAGCAGATCCGACAATTATCTCAAATAGCATTCTTCTAATGGCATTTCTGGCATCAAGATGAACTCAAATGAAAATGATGCAATGAGATGAAATGATGTACTCTCTGAGACGAACATTTTGATATGCTATATGCCCAAAATGGAGCTACGGATGCAAAGTTATAGCACGATGAACATGGGCATATGGATATGAGAACTTGAGGACTTAGAAGAAAATCACCACCCGTGGATCTAGGGTTCCTCGCGGGCACGCAACCCGAGGTAATTCCGGCGAGGTCGCCGCGGCTCCGGCGAGCCCGATGGAGCGGCGGGGAGGCAGGGGAGAGTAGATCCGGCCTCCTTCGGCCGGATCCGGCGGCGAGGAGGGATCCGACCACCGCGGGGTGGCGAGGAGGCGCGGGGGCGGGTCCGGCGACGAGCTTCCGCCGGCGGATGGAGAGCGGGGCGGCGGCCGGCGACCTGGGCGGAGGGGAACGGCGACCGGACGCGAGGAGGGCGAACGGCTCCCGGGCGGTAGGCGGCGGTGGGTGCGCAGGCCGGGGAGGGCCCCGCGCGGGCCTCACGGGCCGGCGGCGCTGGCGGCGATGTCGGCACAGGCGGGACAGGTGGCAGCGCGGGATTGGCGGCGGCGGATCGGGCGGACGTGTCCGGCCCGATTCGGACACGTCCGGCGGCGAGGGGAGCTGATTTTAGGGTTTGGACGGGGAAGGAGGAAATTTTTGGGGGGACTTTATATAGAGGTAGAGGGAGCTAGGGGAGTCCAAATGAGGTGCGGTTTTCGGCCACGCGATCGTGCTCGAACGCTCTAGATGATGGAGAGGGTTTTGGTGGGTTTTGGGCCAAAATGGAGGGGTGTTGGGCTGCAACACACACGAGGCCTTTTCGGTCCCTCGGTTAACCGTTGGAGCATCAAACGAAGTCCAAATGGTACGAAACTTGACAGGCAGTCTACCGGTAGTAAACCAAGGCCGCTTGGCAAGTCTCGGTCCAATCCAGAAATGTTTAACCCCCACACACGAAAGAAAGGTAGAAATGACCACCGGAGGAGAACGAAGCGCCAGAATGCAAAACGGACAACGGGGAAAATGCTCGAATGCATGAGACGAACACGTATGCAAATGCAATGCACATGATGACATGATATGAGATGCATGACAACGACAACAACACACGGAGACAAAAACCCGAACCCGAGAAAATAAAATAACTTAAGCCGGAAACGGCAAGAGTTGGAGTACATATTGGGTAAATCACATCCGGGGTGTTACATAGGCAGAGGCCTATCAATAGAGGTAGACCGACTCCTATATGTGTTGAGAAGGAGAGACCCAGCTATGTCTTGAGGGAGATTGGTCAACATCCATACATAACTGAAGGATGAGAAATAGGATGGGGCAGAGAGAGAGAGAGGAGAGAGAGAGGGAGGGAGAGGGGTAGAGTGCTGGATGGGCGATTGAGTTGCTTCTCTAAGATGGTGGGAGAAGCCTACTGATAACCCACAAGTATAGGTTATTGATTCGATACAAGGGGAGCTAAAGAATATTCTCAAGTATTAGCAGCTGAGTTGTCAATTAAACCACCCCCGGAAACGTAATATCTGCAGCAAAGTATTTAGTAGCAAAGTAGTATGATAGTAGTGGTAATGGTAGCAAAAGGTAATAGTAGCAAAAGTAATGTTTTTGGTATTTTGTAGTGATGATAGCAATAGCAACGGAAAAGTAAATAAGCGGAAAACAATATATGGAAAGGTCGTAGGCAATGGATCCATGATGGAGAATTATGCCGGATGTGGTTCATAATGTAACAGTCATAACTTAGGGTGACACATAACTAGCTCCAATTCATCAATGTAATGTAGGCATGTATTCCGAATATAGTCATACGTGCTTATGGAAAAGAACTTGCATGACATCTTGTGTCCTACCCTCCCGTGGCAGTGGGGTCCTAATGGAAACTAAGGGATATTAAGCCCTCCTTTTAATAGAGTACCGGAACAAAGCATTAACACATCGTGAATACATGAACTCCTCAAACTACGGTCATCACCGGTAAGTATCCCGATTATTGTCACTTCGGGGTTAACGGATCATAGCACATAATAGGTGACTATAGACTAGCAAGATAGGATCAAGAACTCTCATATATTGATGAAAACATAATAGGATCAGATCTGAAATCATGGCACTCGGGCCCTAGTGACAAGCATTAAGCATAGCAAAGTCATAGCAACATCAATCTCAAAACATAGTGGATACTAGGGATCAAACCCTAACAAAACTAACTCGATTACATGATAGATCCCATCCAACCCATCACCGTCCAGCAAGCCTATGATAGAATTACTCACGCACGGCGGTGAGCATCATGAAATTGGTGATGGAGGATGTTTGATGATGATGATGGCGACGGATTCCCCTCTCCGGAGCCCCGAACGGACTCCAGATCAGCCCTCCTGAGAAGTTTTAGGGCTTGGCGGTGGCTCCGTATCGAAAATGCGATGAATCCTTCTCTTTTATTTTTTTTCTCCCCGAAACCAAATATATAGAGTTGGAGTTGAGGTCGGAGGAGCTCGAGGGGGCCCACGAGGTAGGGGGCGCGCCCTAGGGGGGCAGGCGCGCTCCCACCCTCGTGGACGGGTGGTGGGCCCCCTGGCCTTCATCTTTTGCAAGGATTTTTTATTATTTCCAAAAAGTAGTTCCATGAAGTTTCAGGTCATTCTGAGAACTTTTGTTTTTGCACATAAATAACACCATGGTATTCTACTAAAAACAGTGTCAGTCTGGGTTAGTCCCATTCAAATCATGCAAGTTAGAGTCCAAAACAAGGGCAAAAGTGTTTGGAAAAGTAGATACGACGGAGACATATCAACTCCCCCAAGCTTAAACCCTTGCTTGTCCTCAAGCAATTCAGTTGATAAACTGAAAGTGATAAAGAAAAACTTTTACAAACTCTGTTTGCTCTTGTTGTTGTAAATATGTGAAGCCAGCATTCAAGTTTTCAGCAAAGATTATGACTAACCACATTCACAATAACGCTTAGGTCTCAAGTTTACTCATATCAATGGCATAATCAACTAGCGAGCAATAATAATAAATCTCGGATGACAACACTTTCTCAAAACAATCATAATATGATATATCAAGATGGTATCTCGCTAGCCCTTTCTGAGACCGCAAAACATAAATGTAGAGCACCTTTAAAGATCAAGGACTGACTAGACATTGTAATTCATGGTAAAAGAGATCCAGTCAAGTCATACACAATGTAATCTAAGAGTAATGAATGCAAATGACAGCGGTGCTCTCCGACTGGTGCTTTTTAATAAGAAGATGATGACTCAACATGAAAGTAAATAGATAGGACCTTTGCAGAGGGAAGCAGGGATTTGTAGAGGTGCCAGAGCTCGGTTTTGAAATAGAGGTGAATAATATTTTGAGCGGTATACTTTCATTGTCAACATAACAACCAAGAGATGGCGATATCTTCCATGCTACACAAATTATAGGCGGTTCCCAAACAGAATGGTAAAGTTTATACTCCCCCTCCACCAACAAGCATCAATCCATGGCTTGCTGGAAACAACGAGTGCCTCCAACTAACAAGAGTCCCAGGGGGAGTTTTGTTTGTAATTATTTTGATTTCGTTTGCATAAAGCATAGGACTGGGCATCCCGGTGACCAGCCACTTTCTCGTGAGTGAGGAGCGGAGTCCACTCCTCTTGAGAATAACCCACCTAACATGGAAGATATGGACAGCCCTAGTTGATACATGAGCTATTCGAGCATACAAAACATGATATTTATTTGAAGGTTTAGAGTTTGGCACATACAAATTTACTTGGAACGGCAGGTAGATACCGTATATAGGTAGGTATGGTGGACTCATATGGAATAACTTTGGGGTTCATGGAGTTGGATGCACAAGCAGTATTCCCGCTTAGTACAGGTGAAGGCTAGCAAAAGACTAGGAAGCGACCAGCTCGAGAGCGACAACAGTCATGAACATGCATTAAAATTAATCAACACCGGGTGCAAGCATGAGTAGGATATAATCCACCATGAACATAAATATCGTGAAGGCTATGTTGATTTTGTTTCAACTACATGTGTGAACATGTGCCAAGTCAAGTCACTTAAATTATTCAGAGGAGGATACCACCCTATCATACCACATCACAACCATTTTAATAGCATGTTGGCACGCAAGGTAAACCATTATAAGCTCCTAGCTAATCAAGCATGGCACAAGAAACTATGATCTCTAGTTGGCATTGCAAACATGTTTATTCATAATAGGCTGAATCAGGAACGATGAACTAATCATATTTACAAAAACAAAAGAGGTCGAGTTCATATCAACTTTTCTCATCTCATTCAGTCCATCCTATATCGTCATAATTGCCTGTCACTTGCATGACCGAATAGTGTGAATAATAATAATAGTGCACGTGCATTGGACTAAGCTAGAATCTGCAAGCATTCAATAAACAGGAGAAGACAAGGCAATATGGGCTCTTTTGTCAGATCAACGATAATGCATATAAGAGCCACTTCAACAATTTAATTATGGTCTTCTCCTATCGACCCCCAAAGAAAAGAAAAGTAATAAAACTATTTACACGTGAAAGCTCCCAACAAGCAAAAGAAGAACAGGAAATCTTTTTGGGTTTTCTTTTTAATTAAATACTACAAGCATGGAAAGTAAACTAATTAAAAGGTACTACTATTTTTTTGGTTTTTCTTAAGGTTTATCAAACACACAAGAAGAGAGCATAAAAAGGAAAATAAACTAGCATGGATGATACAATGAAAAAGTATGAGCACCGACATCTAGCAATGAGTGTGTGAACATGAATATAATGTCGGGGAGAAATGCGTACTCCCCCAAGCTTAGGCTTTTGGCCTAAGTTGGTCTATGGCCATGGTTGGCCTGGCGGATATCCATAATAATAGTTGGGGTCGTACTGAGAAGAAGAAGACTCTGATTGCCACTGGTTGGCAATCATCTCCAGATCCCACTGGTAATTAGACTGTCGTGGAGGATCAACTTGCGGTTCCGGTTCTGGCTTTGGGGCTGATGTAGGGTTCCGATAGGCGTGAATAGCCTCTAACGGAACAAGGTACTGGCCTGCAGATAAATCAAACAAGGAAGGAGCAGGCAGGGTAATAGTCTCAGGATGATGATTATCAAAGAACAATTTGTATTTAAGCTCACCTTCCCTATTCTTAACAGTAAAATCGTGTGCTACCATACTCTAATAATCTAAGTAAACACGTGGCAGCAATTTTTCTTCCTTCTCATAATGCCTAATAGGTATGTTAAAATGTGCAGCTAGGCGTGAAGCATAGATGCCTCCAAAGATGGGCCCCTTGGTACGGTTCAGACTTAACCGTTTAGCAATAATACCGCCCATACTAACAGAGTTATCACTGAATAAACCGTGGAACAAAATAATAATATCAGGAACACTAAGGTTTCCATAGTTTCCGCGACCAATTAAGCAACGACTAGCAAATATTTCAAAATAGCGTAAAACAGGAAAATGTATGCTAGTGATTCGTGCATTGGAAACCTTCCTCGTTTCCCCTATAGTGATCGTATCAATAAACCCATCCACATCGCTGCGATGTGGTTCCTCTGTCGTGCCCTTGAAAGGGATCAAACAAACCCGACAAAAATCATAAAGTGACATCTCCTTATGCTCATCATATAAATAAAACTCCACTGTAGGTGGTGAGCTCCTAGAATGGAAATGAAAGTTTTGCACAAAGATATTTGTGAGTAAGAGATACTGATCGCGTTGGTCGTGGAGGAAAGCGGTGAGGCCTGCATTCTCAGCCAATTCATAAATATATTCATAAATCCCGGGTGCTCTGAAGAAATCATCGGAAGGCCATTCACAAGACCGAACCTCCGTGGTGCGAGGCGGATTATATTTGGGCTTCTGTGCCTTTTCCTTCGAGCTTCGGCTCGATGAGCCCCTCAAAAGTCTCTTCATTGTTTTCTGAAAAATTCTGAAATTTTTAGTAACTTCAAAATAAAAGTAAACCGAACTCAATAATATTGATAGCAACTACTCCTACAAGTGCCTAGAGCCTATATCATGCATCAAAACTACTTTTGACCATATAAATTTGACATGCAAGCTCAAGAACAGGGTCACCTAAGTAGCACAAATTTGCAATGAATAAAGCACTAGAACAAAAACTAATTGGACCAATGGAGGAGTCACATACCAAGGAACATTCTCCCCAAGCAGTTTGTGAGAGGTGCTTTGAGCAAGGAGATCGAAAATGGCAGCAAAACGAGCTTGGACTCGGGTATGAACTGGATATTCATGTTTGGGGGAGTTAGAAGGAGTTTGTGGGTGAAAGGATAAGTGGAGGAGGGCCACCGTGGGCCCATGAGGCAGGGGGGCGCGCCCAGGGGGTAGGTCGTGCCCTCCACCCTCATGGCCAAGTGGATGACCCCCCTGATGTGTTCTTAGTGCCAAATATTCTCAAATATTCCAGAAAAAATCATATTTAAATTTCAGGTCATTTGGAGAACTTTTATTTTCGGGGTATTTTTATATTGCACAAATAATTCAGATAACAGACAGAGAAATAATATTTTTATTTTATTTTATATAAATATCAGAAAGTAAAAGTAGGGTACAGAGAGTTGTGCCTTCTAGTTTCATCCATCTCATGATCATCAAAAGGAATCAACTAACAAGGTTGATAATGTCTTGTTAACGAACTCATTCCGAATAACATGGAACCGGAGAAATTTCGAATAACACTATGTTACCTCAACAGGGATATGCAGATCCCCAATAATAAGAATATCATATTTCTTCTTGACAGTAGGAAGAGGAAATTCAAAACCTCCAAATATAATCGATGGAATTTCCCCAATAGAGTTGATACTATGAACTTGAGGTTCTTTCCTCGAAAAGTGTACCGTATGCTGATTACCATTAACATGAAAAGTGACATTGCCTTTAGTGCAATCAATAACAGCCCCTGCAGTATTCAAAAAGGGTCTTCCAAGAATAATAGACATACTATCGTCCTCGGGAATATCAAGAATAGCAAAGTCCGTTAAAATAGTAATATTTGCAACTACAACAGGCACATCCTCACAAATACCGATAGGTATAGCAGTTGATTTATCAGCCATTTGCAAAGATATTTCAGTAGGTGTCAACTTATTCAAATCAAGTCTACGGTATAAAGAGAGAGGCATAACACTAACACCGGCTCCAGGATCACATAAAGCAGTTTTAACATAGTTTCTTTTAATGGAGCATGGTATAGTGGGTACTCCTAGATCTCCAAGTTTCTTTGGTATTCCACCCTTAAAAGTATAATTAGCAAGCATGGTGGAAATTTCAGCTTCCGGTATCTTTCTCTTATTTGTAACAATATCTTTCATGTACTTAGCATAATGATTCATTTTAAGCATATCAGTTAATCGCATACGCAAAAAGATAGGTCTAATCATTTCAGCAAAGCGCTCAAAATCCTCATCATCCTTTTTCTTGGATGGTTTGGGAGGAAAAGGCATGGGTTTCTGAACCCATGGTTCTCTTTCTTTACCATGTTTCCTAGCAACAAAGTCTTTCTTATCATAACGTTGATTCTTTGATTGTGGGTTATCAAGATCAACAGCAGGTTCAATTTATATATCATTATCATTACTAGTTTGAGCATCATCATGAACATTATCATTAACATTATCACTAGTTTCAGGTTCATTACCAGATTGTGTTTCAGCATCAGAAATAGAAATAGTATTTGGATTCTCAGGTGTTTTAGTAATAGGTTCACTAGAAGCATGCAAAGTCCTATCATTTTTCTTTTTCTTCCTTTTAGAAGGACCAGGTGCATCTATATTATTTCCCTAAGAATCTTGCTCAATTCTCTTAGGATGGCCTTCAGGATACAGAGATTCCTGAGTCAGTCTACCATATCTAGTCATAACTCTAACAACATTATCCTTATTCTTACTATTCAATTCATTGAGCAAATTATTTTGAGCTTTAATTACTTGTTCTACTTGAGTGGTAACCATAGAAGCATGTTTACTAATAAGTTTAAGTTCACCTTTGACATTAGCCATATAATCACCCAAGTGTTCAAGCATATCTGAATTGTATTTCAATTGTCTACCAAAATAAGCATTGAAGTCTTCTTGCTTAACCATAAATTTATCAAACTCATCTAAGCATGGGCTAGCAAACTTAGTAAACGGGATTTCAGCTTTATCATATCTATAGAGAGAATTTACCTTTACTACCTGCGTCAGGTTATCAAGACCATGAGTTTCTTCAATAGGTGAAGGATTAGGATCATATGTTTCTTCAATAGGCGGTAAATTAAGACCGTGTATTTCTTCTATAGGAGGTAAATTCTTAACATCTTCAGCTTTAATACCTTTTTCTTTCATAGATTTCTTTGCGTCTTGCATATCTCCAGGACTGAGAAATAGAATACCCCTCTTCTTCAGAGTTGGTTTAGGAATAGGCTCAGGAGTTGGCTCAGGAAGTGTCCAATTATTTTCATTTGTCAACATATTATTCAATAGAATTTCAGCTTCATCCGGTGTTCTTTCCCTGAAAACAGAACCAGCACAACTATCCAGGTAATATCTAGAAGCATCGGTTAGTCCATTATAAAAGATATCAAGTATTTCATTTTTCTTAAGAGGATGATCAGGCAAAGCATTAAGTAGCTTGAGAATCCTCCCCCAAGCTTGTGGGAGACTCTCTTCTTCAATTTGCACAAAATTATATATATCCCTTAAGGCAGCTTGTTTCTTATGCACTACTAGGAAAAGGGCTATAGATGGAATTGACACTAATGGCGCACCAGACATGTGGTGCACCATTACTATATACTAATGGAGCACCATGTGTTGGTGCGCCATTAGTGTCCAAATACTAATGGCGCACCACATCCACGGTGCGCCATTAGTAAAAAAAAATATTTTTTTTTCAAAACTACTAATGGCGCACCGTGGGAGTGGTGCGCCATTACTAGTTGAACTAGTAATGGCGCACCACTCGCACGGTGCGCCATTAGTAGTTTTGAAAAAATTTACTAATGGCGCACCGTGGGAGTGGTGCGCCATTACTAGTTGAACTAGTAATGGCGCACCACTCACATGGCGCGCCATTAGTAACTCGGCCACCACTTACTAATGGAGCACCTACCCATGGTGCGCCATTACTATCTTCCTGCCTTCAAAATTCAAAATAAGTCAAAAAAATAAAAAAAAATTACTAATGGTGCACATGCCCATGGTGCGCCATTAGTATCTTCCCGCCTTCAAAATTCAAAATAAAAAAAAAATAAAAAAAAGTTAGTAATGGCGCACCTGCCCGTGGTGCGCCATTACTATGCCATATATATGGCTGGGTGTGGTCCTCTCCTTCTTACCTCTTCGTTCTTCTCCTCCACTCCACCTCTCCTCCACTCCATCTCCTCCTCTCCTCCACTCCATCTTCCCTTCTCTCCTCCACCATACTACCCTCCTCCTCTCCGGCGGCCTCCTCCTCCTCCTCCTCCTCTCCGGCGACCTCCTCCTCCCTCCTCTCCTCCCCTCCCCTCCCCTCACGGTTTCTCCTCCCTCCTCTCCGGTGAGCTCCTCCTCCCTCCTCTCCGGTGAACTCCTCCTCCTCCTCCCCGGCGAACTCATCCTCCTCTCCGGCGATGTAGGCGAGCGCCTCTCTGGTGACCTCCTCCTCCTCCTCTCTGGCGAACTCCTCTCCGGCAAAAGAACACAGCAAAAGAACGTACAAGATCCAAAAACAGGAACAAAATTTGAAAAAATATCGTGCCAAAAAACGAGCAAAAAATAAGCAAAAAATGGGCAGAAAAATCATGATCCAGATCCAAATTCAAAATCCAAAAATAGCAATGGCGCACGGTGGGGGTTAGACAGTGCGCCACTACTATTTTCCCGGCTTCAAAATTCAAAAATACTAATGGCGCACCAGTGGCCTATACTAATGGCGCACTAGTGGCCTATACTAATGGCGCACCGTGGCCTATACTAATGGCGCACCAGTGGTGCGCCATTAGTATACCAGATACTAATGGCGCACCAATGGTGCGCCATTAGTATACCAGATACTAATGGCGCACCAATGGTGCGCCATTAGTAAAAATACTAGTGGCGTGATACTAATGGCGCACCAGTGATGCGCCATTAGTAGGCAAAACTAGTGCGCCATTAGTAGCCCTTTTCCTAGTAGTGATGAGCAGGGAAATATTTAGCAGAGAAGTAATAAATCATATCCTAGGGACTATGCACACAACCAGGATCAGGAGAATTAAACCATATCTTAGCATCACCCTTTAATAAGAACGGAAATATTTTAAGAATATAAAAGTAACGAGTTCTCTCATCAGTAGTGAATAGGGTGGCTATATCATTTAATTTAGTAAGATGTGCCACAATAGTTTTAGATTCATAGCCATGAAAAGGATCAGATTCAACCAAAGTAATTATATCAGGATCAACAGAGAATTCATAATACTTATCAGTAACAAAGATAGGTGAAGTAGCAAAAGCAGGGTCAGGCTTCATTCTAGCATTAAGAGATTGCTGCATCCATTTAGCTAATAACCTCTTGAGCTCGTATCTATCTTTGCAAGCTAAAATAGCTAAAGAAGCTTCTTTATCAAAAACATAACCCTCATGAATAACAGTTGAGTCTTCATCATCACTTTCATTAATATTATCAGATTCAATATTTTTA
Source organism: Triticum urartu (assembly GCF_003073215.2). Taxonomy (NCBI): domain Eukaryota; kingdom Viridiplantae; phylum Streptophyta; class Magnoliopsida; order Poales; family Poaceae; genus Triticum; species Triticum urartu. The sequence continues at coordinate 591,335,534 of NC_053025.1, forward strand.
GTCTCTCTAACCCTAGCAAGTTGTTCATCAAGAAATTCACCAAGTGGCACAGTAGTATCAAGCATAGAAGTAGTTTCATCATAAGTATCATGTATAGCAGAAGTGGCATCATCAATAACATGCGACATATCAGAACGAATTGCAGAAGCAGGTTTAGGTGTCGCAAGCTTACTCAAAACAGAAGGCGAATCAAGTGCAGAGCTAGATGGCAGTTCCTTACCTCCCCTCGTAGTTGAGGGATAAATCTTGGTTCTTGGATCTTTCAAGTTCTTCATAATGATAAACAGATATAAATCCCAAGTGACTCAAAGAATAGAGTTATGCTCCCCGGCAACGGCACCAGAAAATAGTCTCGATAGCCCATAATTATAGGGGATCGCAACAGTTTTTGAGGGTAGAGTATTCAACCCAAATTTATTGATTCGACACAAGGGGAACCAAAGAATATTCTCAAGTATTAGCAGCTGAGTTGTCAATTCAACCACACTTGGAAACTTAATATCTGCAGCAAAGTATTTAGTAGCAAAGTAGTATGATAGTAGTGGTAACGGTAGCAAAAGGGAACAGTAGAAAAAGTAATGTTTTGGTATTTTGTAGTGATGATAGCAATAGCAATGGAAAAGTAAATAAGCGGAAAACAATATATGGAAAGCTCGTAGGCAATGGATCAGTGATGGTGAATTATGCCGGATGTCGTTCATCATGTAACAGTCATAACCTAGGGTGACACAGAACTAGCTCCAATTCATCAATGTAATGTAGGCATGTATTCCGAATATAGTCATACGTGCTTATGGAAAAGAACTTGCATGCCATATTTTCTCCTACCCTCCCGTAGCAGCGGGGTCCTAATGGAAACTAAGGGATGTTATAAGGCCTCTTTTTAATAGAGTACCAGAACAAAGCATTAAAACATAGTGAATACATGAACTCCTCAAACTATGGTCATCACCGGTAAGTATCCCTATTATTGTCACTTCGGGGTTAACGGATCATAACACATAATAGGTGACTATAGACTTGCAAGATAGGATCAAGAACTCTCATATATTGATGAAAACATAATAGGTTCAGATCTGAAATCATGGCACTCGGGCCCTAGTGACAAGCATTAAGCATAGCAAAGTCATAGCAACATCAATCTCAGAACATAGTGGATACTAGGGATCAAACCATAACAAAACTAACTCGATTACATGATAGATCCCATCCAACCCATCACCGTCCAACAACCCTACGATGGAATTACTCACGCACGGCAGTGAGCATCATGAAATTGGTGATGGAGGATGGTTGATGATGACGATGGCGATGGATTCCCCTCTCCGGAGCCCCGAACGGACTCCAGATCAGCCCTCCCAAGAGGTTTTAGGGCTTGGCGGCGGCTTCGTATCGTAAAACGCGATGAATCCTTCTCTCTGATATTTTTCTCCCCGAAACCAAATATATAGAGTGGGAGTTGAGGTCGGAGGAGCTCCAGGGGGGCCAGGGGGTAGGGGGCGTGCCCTAGGGGGGCGGGCGTGCCCCCACCCTCATGGACAGGTGGTGGGCCCCCTGGCCTTCATCTTTTGCAAGGATTTTTTATTATTTCCGAAACGTTGTTCCGTGAAGTTTCAGGTCATTCCGACAACTTTTGTTTCTGCACATAAATAACACCATGGTAAATCTGCTGAAAACAGCGTCAGTCCAGGTTAGTTCCATTCAAATCATGCAAGTTAGAGTCCAGAACAAGGGCAAAAGTGTTTGGAAAAGTAGATACAACGGAGACGTATCATGTACTAGACAAACTGAGGGTGGAACTGCAATATTATCAATAAGAGTGGGGATGTGTTTCTGTGTGTGCCTGTGCGTAATAGATCTGTCGGGACGCATCCATGGATGATGAAGGGGAACCATGTGTTTGGTAAGCAAACCTAACTAGATCGGTAGATCAATTTTTGTTTGTCGGAGGAAGGGAGAGACATAACTAATGAGGTAGATTGATCGACGCGTGGGAAAAATGAGTTATAAGGACCTAGCTAGCTATATGTATAGCGGGAGATCGGTAGGTGTACGTCCATTTGTTAGAGGTAAATAAGGCCCGGCGAGACGGATAGACAGAGAGAATGGAGCTAGGAGGTGGTGCGAGAGGCCCAGCTACTAGCTAGATAGGGGGAGGAGTGTGCGGTTGTGAGATTGATGAAAAGAGGGGCGAGAGTTTACACGTGTGTGGGACCGTATGAGAGACACAAGGCAAGGACACATAAAGGAGGAGATTGAAGGTGTGTGTGTATGTTGTAGGCAGACATCGCTGGAGAGGTTTATCGATCGGTGTGTGTCGGAAAGGAGTTGTGGAGACTGTGGGAGAACGACCTAAAGAAAAAATGAGTGTGCGCGATGGATAGAATGCAGAGGGAGGGGGATGGCGAGGAGGGCGTGTGCATGCACGAGAGAAAGTTAGTGGTAGCTACAAAGGTTAGAGTATTGTGTGTGTAAGAGACTAACAAAGATCATAATTTGGTATGAAAGTGGATTCATATATTTGAATAGGAGATCATAGTGTGTTAAACGTATGCATGCATGAATATAGCGGTGATACGCGTGTTGTGGTTTTGCACATGTTATACCATAATGTAATAGTGCATGGCGTTTGCAACTCATAGCTAAATGTCGAACAATCTAAACCATACTATACTTCGAACAATCTCACATTTTATTTGAATTTGTGATAATGTGTGGCGTTTGCAGCTTACAACTAAATATCGAACAATCTAAACAATACTATATATCGAACATTCTCACATTTTATTTGAATTTGTGGTAATGTGTGGTGTTTGCAACTCACATCTAAATACTTGTAGGCCTAGGGGGCGGATCACCATACATAATGTGATAAACACATTATACATATGAAACGTGGTTTAGATTATGAAGATCTATCTAGATCTTGAAATATACTATGATTTGAAATCAACATAAAGTGGACTCAAAGAATTGAGTTCGAGTACATATAGTACACATAGTTCATATGTAACTCGAGACTAATCATGTGGTGTGCTGTGAAGATAATACACAAACGATGGTTTAACTTGACAATAATGATGATTGTAGATCTTATTAAAACAGAGAAACGAATTCAAATGCTTTGACTTCACCACAATCATTATTGTAGATCTTATTCAAATAGAGAAACGAATTCAAATTTAGTTTATATTGAAGCGGTAGTATATACGTTTGGAATGCACTAAAACGTTCATTTGAGTAGGAGGTTGCATGCATTATACACGTAGAGAAATATTTTAATTGAACATAACATGAATTCAAAGTTTTGAATGACATTTGTAGTGCGAATTGATTTGGTACAATACACGTTAGGCTTGTCCGGAAATTTCAACCCGCGCCTTGTTAGCCTGAAATATTTAAAATATATCTTTGTCTCGTTGTGCTCCGACAACACCCTCCATCTCAACCCGCGCCTTGCTATTCCCAAATTACAACGCACGCCAAAACTCCCACCTCCTGTGAAATCCCGACATGCGAAATGCCCGTGATACCCCTGAACCGAAAGAACCGCCTCAAATCGGTGGGGGTACTTTCGTAACTTACCCCACATTTCGTACAAGCGCGTCCCTAAGCCATGGTTCCACACTCCCATATCCCATCCCTCCACCCATTCGTACACCAAGGCCGGGAAAACCCGTGAAGCCCCACACCCTCCTTCGTCCGCCACCCAGCTGGAGCCTCTTCCCCGACGACGGCGTCCATAGCAACACCTCGACGTCCCTCATCCACCATACCGGATGAGGATCCATCGTCGATCTGGTCATCCCACCGGCTCAGCCACCCCGTCCACCACCTCCAAGGAGCTTCCCCGACGTTCCCCTTGTCTTTCGCGCCACCTCCATTCCCACACTGTCGTCTTCACCTGCACCATCGGAAGAGCATCATCATCACCGTTTCCTCGGATGAAGCTGCGGCCTAATCGGTGCCACCAAATAGGTTGTACACTAATCGCCGCATTTTCTTCTTTATTCTATCTCACGGTGCTACCGACGCTCGGTCCCGAGCTGAGACGGCGCAACTCCATCCACGGCGGCATCGCCGGTCACTACCTCCACGGCGTCGCTCCCTCGGCGGCGACGTCCACATCAGTAGGAGCTGCTGCTGCTTTAGCTCTCGCAAGTGCTTCTGCTCTGCTCTTGCTCTCGGTCCCCTGCCTTGTCTGCTCTTGCTCTTGCTCGCGCTGCTGCTCTCAGTCTTGCTCTTGCTTGGGATGCTGCTCAGATTTAGCTACACTTCAGTCAACTGAATCGACTTTTGAGTCAGTCGATTTTCAGGGGGTGGGGGGCTCGCCGGAGCTAAGGAAGAACCAACCGCGGTGGGGAGGGGAGCTCGCCGAAGAGGTACCCCACTATCTATCTTAGGGTTCAGGGTGGGGGCGGTGGTCGCCGGCAGTGGTGGGGCGGTGGCATGGGGATCGCCGGAGAAAAAGCTCGGCACGGGGGGAGGGGGCGGTTTCGACAGTTAAGTTTAGAGATGAGCGGCTGATGTATTTTACATCTAGACCTTTGTGGTTATGTATTTGATGTCATCTATTAGAGATGCTATTAGAATTTCACTCAGGTTAACATTGTCTCTCTTGTCCTGCTTCAGCCTCGGCGTCATACAACTCACCGGAGCTGCTCCAACGACGAAACCCTCCATCATAGCGGAGCAGTACCTCGGGCTCCATCTCCAGACACCTAAGATCTTCTTCCCCTCCTCCGACAGCCAAGTCAGCCGGAGCATCCTCACCGGCCAACCCAATCACGCTGAGATCGACATGGCTTCGCCAAAGAGGTTGTACACTTGTTGCATCTCTTTTTTACTCAACATGTTATATATATTGTCCACTGAGCACACAGAGTAACGGGAAATACGATATGACAAGCAGTGAGGTACCAGGCAACTTAGCTATCCGCGATGGACTCTCTTGAACGTCATCATTATTTATCTCTGCGCGTTTGAGCTATGCATTTGTCGATGGCCCTGGGAGCTGAGCTAGTAGGGCAGTTGCCTGGGTCCAAAGTAATAGAAGTAGCACAAAAACATTTTTTAGTGTAGGCTTTTCCTTGCTCAAGCCTGCCTACTAGAATCGCCAATGCTTGAAAGGAAAAGTGAATGAAAATCATAGGAATTGGAAAGTTTCCTATGGTACTACTTTTCATGAATTTGGTGCAAAGGAATGGAGCAAAGGAAAACTGTAGGATTTGTTCCTTTAGTGTCTCCTTGAAAGAAAAACCGTAGGAATTTTAATTTCCACTTGTCCTCCTATTCAAATTCCTATTCAGGAAGCACAAGACTAAGAGATAGTAGCATAATAGCATTATAACCGTACATTTTCTTGTGGTTTGACTTAATCTCACCATGCTTCTTTGCATCCTGTGTTCTTCCAATTCTTGTGAACCAAACACCCAGATTGGCAGAAATCCTGTGTTTTTAAATTCTCTATTTTGCACGTGCATTCCTATCCTATTCCTGTCTATTTCCTATCCCTGCATTGTTAGAATCCTCAAATTCAAACAAGCCCTTACACAATTACTTCTGTTACAGATACGTGTCAAAGAAAACCTTGTGTGGTTTGTCCTGCTCGGTGCTATGTTCCACCCCAGCTCAGCTGCTCCAACGACGGAAGGGTTCACCATAGCAGGGATCTGCTCTCCAGACTGTCTTTCGCCGCCTCAGATCTTCTTCCCACCACCGACAGCCACAACAACTGCATTACCATCATCAACTGAGCACATGACCTTGAGGACTACACGGGTCCGCAAGAGAGGTCGCACTCTTCCGTGTCTGCTACTTTATCATCGTGTTCACCTATTAGACTCGGAGTCAGGTCCAAACTTATGCTGAAACTTGAGTTTTTAAATGGTTGTGGGGTACATATTGGGGAAGCAATCAGTACTATCTGTCTACTATCTGGATAATCTCGGGTGTCTATTATGAGTTTCATGTTGGGTGCAAACAAACATTAAAGGAGCCATTATCTGTATTTTTTAACTAAAGCTATTATCTGCCTGCTATCATTGGTTTTGGGTCTATCCACAGTTTGCTACCATCACCCTGGATTTGTGCATGCACTCCTTACATAGTCTCACTATGTTTTATTCCTATGCATGTCAGTTATTGTACACAATGGAACTGAACATGTAGAGCAAAAGAGACGAGCCTAGCGTGGCAATAAAATTTCATGCAGACGTCGCTCCATGGTGGGCGCAAAGGCGGCCCCCTCCACCCATTTTGGATCGTAATCAAGAGGAAGATAATTGTTCTGAGGGGGATTCAGAAGCAGAAGACCACTCCTATTTACCCCATGAGGTCTTCGCTCTAACTTGGCATGCTGATGTTGGTAATATCATTCATATGGTGCCTTGCATTGCTTATTGTATACATCAAAGATGTCATCTGCTTAATTTAGACATGCTTTGTGTCAATGCCATATGTTTAGTTTATTTATCGTATATGTGAATCATGCAATGCCATCTTGTTTAGCCAGGCATCATATATGTGAATTTTGCAATGCCACCCTGGTTAGCCAGTCATCTTATATGTGAATTATATCATGACATCATTTTTTTATTACGTGTTAATATTGTCAACAATTTTAGTACATTCAATTACTCTTCCTGTGCATCAACCATTCGGCACGGTCATGGAAAAATCTGGAGTGGAAACAAGGTCTTCAGAGCATACAATGCTATCTGACGAAGCGCATGTCTTGCTGGTTACAGATAGCTCCTCAAAGGAGGATTCACAGACAGATGACCAGTCCTGTCCCCCCCCCCCCCGAGGTGCATGCTCTAACTTGGCAGGGTTATGTTTCTCATATCATGCATTTGGTATCTTGCATTGCTATGTAATTTGCTTAGTTTAGACATCCTTTGTTTGAATGCCACCTGTTTAGTGTCTAATTACGATATATGTGAATTATGCAATGCCATGTTGTTTAGCCAAGCGTCATATATGGAATTACATCATGCCGTCCTTTTTTTGTATTTCTCATTGCTTTTGTCGACAATGTTTGTATGTTCAACTGCTCTTCCTGTGCATCAGCCATTTGAATTGGTGATGGAGAAATCTGGAGTGAAAACAAGGTCTTCAGAGCAGACAATGTTACCTGTTGAAGCAGATATCTTGCTCGTTACAGATAGCTCTTCAAAGGAGGATTCATAGGAAGATGACCAGTCCTATTATCCCCCTGAGGTGTATGCTCAAACTTGGCAGGGTTATATTACTCATATCAAGCATATGTTGTATTGCATATCATGCATATGTTGTATTGCAATGCTTAGTTTTTACATCATATACACGATATTTAATGCCATCTCCTTAGTTGACACATCATATATGCAATTGCTCTCTACTCAATTCCTTAGTATATAAATCATATATTTGAATTATATCATGTCATGATGTTTACATAGACAACATATATCTGAATTTTGGCATGCCAACCCATTTTCTAAAGACATAATATAGTTATATCATCTCATCCCTTTACATTGTCATCATATTTTGAATTATGTCATTCTATCCGTGGATTATATCAAGCCATCATGTTTCCATCGACGGCATGTTTGTGATTTATGGCATTGCCAACCACTTTAATAGACACATCGTATAGTTATATCATGTCATCCTGTTTACATAGTCATCATATTTTGAAGTATGTCATTCTATCATGTTTAGTTAGCCATCATACATGTGAAATTGTGTCATGCTATCCTGTTTAATTAGCCATCATATATGTGAAATTATGTCCTGCTATTCTGTTTGGTTAGACCACATAAATGTGAATTATTTCATGCCCTGTTTTCATCCCTACTATCCATTGCACCTATCTATCTTATAATGTTTGTACACTCAATTACTTTTCTTGTTTATCAGCCATTTCAATTGGAGGGGGTGATGGCAGTATCTATGGGAGTAAAAACATGGTCTTCAGAAAAGATCGTGCTACCTGTCGATGGAGATAGAACCACGGTTGTACTTGCCCAAGAAGCAGCCCCAACACATATAACCCAGACTCACGCAGATTGCACCCCTGCCCAGTTGGACAGAGAACCAGCTACACCCCTTCTAACCCCAACCCCAGCAGATAGTAACCCAGTTCCTGTTGACACAACACTGTCTCCACCACAGAGCACCCAAACACGGGTAATTAGTAAGGCAACTGCAGTGCCCAAAGCACGAGGACCACCAATCCGAACCCCAAGTCAACGCTTAAAGCAGAAGAAGAATTGTTCTCACGTCAGGTTCCGCAGCTATGGTTCATACTACTTTGCTCTTGCATCACTGTATTTACTCATACCAACTAATTTCAAATTTGAAGGATGCAATTGAAACTCCAATGGTGCAACAGGTATGTTTTAAACCTGTTTCTGTAACGTGTTTGCTGTTGTAACATGCTCTATGTTGATTTCAATTTCAATTGAATAAACAGTTATGTTCTCATTCCATGCACATTACAAGTGTTGTTATTGCTGTGTAGTTTCCCACACTTATATTCTGTCTATGCTGCTTTGTCTTAAATAGATATGATTTGAACTGCATCTATCTTGATTTGGCAACATAAGCTAGAATGATATAGACCATCCAGTGACCATACTACATAGATATATGTTTGTTTCATGCTTTTATCATGTCCACCTTACTACTGAACTGGTTTACCAAAATGACTTTCATATACTACATTGTAAACCTGTGATGTGTTTGTTTGTTTCTCTTTTAGAACGCGGATAAAATATTGGAGAAGAGTACCCCGTTATGCAATGGTAAAGGAAGTAATGCAGATAAGGTTCAAGATAGTGAGACATCCCTGTTGGTGTCCAATAAAGCTGATAAAAACTATATTGAAGACACTGAGACAACCCCAAAGTCTTGTCTTGATGTAGTGTTCGAGTTACTGGCTACTACTACTAGCACCAGCTCTTTGAACTCACTGCCTGAATCAGTTTGGCTTCTTGAATCTCAACTTCAAGTTGAAAGACATCGATCAGATGTTATGCGACAGGAAGCCAAAGGACTGAGGAAGTCCCTGTAGAATTCAGATGCATACTTTCTGGTGCAACAGCAAGTGCTAGAGGATTTAAGCGCCAAACAAGAGAAAGTTAATAAGCTTGCTAAGCATCTTGCCAGCATATTATTTCTTGAGCTCTTCTGAAGTGGTTTCAGTTCTGGACTTGTTTTGTTGCGGTGTTATATGCTGCTTTGTTCCCTATATTTGCACTGGTGGCAAACTTTGATGCCCATTGGATGTAATATGTGTAGTAGCCGTGATAGCCTAGCATAAGTTGCTTGCTAATTTATTTCCTTATGGTCTTGGTTTTTTGTAGTCAGTGCAATTCTTTTTCCGCGGTTTGCTAGTGGCCGCAATAACCTATTTTTTAAAACTAGGCCACAATAACCATGGGCTACATATTTACTGTAGTTAACATGGGCCTCCTACGGGCTGTAGAAACAATGGGCCTTCTATGGGGCGTAAAAACAATGGGCCTTATCCGGGTCATAGACACAATGGGCCTTCTACGGGCCGTATCATCAATGGGCCTTCTCTGGGCCGTATGATCGGTTGGCCAAACATGGGCCTATAACAGACCACATTATGGCCATAAATGGGCTAGAGTTGAAATCGTCCATTCATGGGCCAACCATAATGGGCCGTCATTAATCGGCTGTATTTGATGACGCTATGGAAACGGCCCAACGTATTAACGGGCCACAAACGGGCTGACTGTAATGATACGTCTCCAACGTATCTATAATTTTTGATTGCTCCATGCTATTATATTATCAACCTTGGACGGAGCCAAAAACCTAATTCCACAGCCGCAACTTTCTGTATCCACGAGATCCCATCTTGGGGCCTATTCCGGAACTCCGCCGGAGGGGGCATCGATCACGGAGGGCTTCTACATCATCATCCAAGCCCCTCCGATAAAGTGTGAGTAGTTTACTTCAGACCTACGGGTCCATAGCTATTAGCTAGATGGCTTCTTCTCTCTTTTTGGATCTCAATACAATGTTCTCCCCCTCTCTTGTGGAGATCTCTTCGATGTAATCTTCTTTTTGCGGTCTGTTTGTTGAGACCGATGAATTGTGGGTTTATGATCAAGTCTATCAATGAATAATATTTGAATCTTCTCTGAATTCTTTTATGTATGATTGGTTATCTTTACAAGTCTCTTTGAATTATCAGTTTGGTTCTGCCTACTAGATTGGTTGTTCTTGCCATGGGAGAAGTGCTTAGCTTTGGGTTCGATCTTGCGGTGTCCTTTCCCAGTGACAGAAGGGGCAGCAAGGCACGTATCGCATAGTTGCCATCGAGGATAACAAGATGGGGTTTTTATCATATTACATGAAACTATCCCTCTACATCATGTCATCTTGCTTAAGGCGTTACTCTGTTTTTAACTTAATACTCTAGATGCATGCTTGATAGCGGTCGATGAGTGGAGTAATAGTAGTAGATGCAGAATCGTTTCGGTCTACTAGTCTCGGACGTGATGCCTATATACATGATCATACCTAGATATTCTCATAATTATGCTCAATTCTGTCAATTTCTCAACAGTAATTTGTTCACCCACCGTAGAATACTTATGCTCTTGAGAGAAGTCACTAGTGAAACCTATGGCCCCGGGTCTCTTTCTCATCATATCAATATCCATCACTTTATTATTGCTTTGCTTTTACATTGCTTTTACTTTTTACTTTGCATCTCTATACCAAAAATACCAAAAATATTATTTATCATATCTATCAGATCTCACTTTCGTAAGTGACCGTGAAGGGATTGACAACCCCTAAGCGCGTTGGTTGCGTTGAGCTATTGTTTTTGTGTAGGTACGAGGGACTCACGCGTAGCCTCCTACTGGATTGATACCTTGGTTCTCAAAAACTGAGGGAAATACTTAAGCTACTTTGTTGCATCATCCTCTCCTCTTCGGGGAAATCCAACGCAGTGCTCAAGAGGTAGCAAGAAGAATTTCTGGCGCCGTTGCCGGGGAGTCTACGCAAAATTCAATATACCAAGTACCCATCAAAATCCCTATCTCCCGCATTACATTATTTGCCATTTGCCTCTCGTTTTCCTCTCCCCCCAATTCACCCTTGTCGTTTTATTCGCCATCTCTCTCTCTCTATCCTCCCTCTCCCTCTCTATTTGCCTCTTTTGCCCGTTTGCTTTTTGTTTGCTCGTGTGTTGGATTGCTTGTTTGTCGCGATGGCTCAAGATAATACTAAATTGTGTGACTTCACCAATACCAACAACAATGATTTCCTTAGCACTCCGATTGCTCCTCTTTCAGATGTTGAATCTGGTGAAATTAATACTGCTTTGCTGAATCTTGTCATGAAAGATACGTTCTCCGACCTTCCTAGTGAAGATGCCGCTACAGATCTTAATAGCTTCGTTGATTTGTGTGACATTCAAAAGAAGAAAGATGTCGATAATGATATTGTTAAATCGAAGCTATTTCCTTTTTCGCTTAGAGATCGTGCTAAAGCTTGGTTCTCATCTTTGCCTAAAAATAGTATTGATTCATGGAACAAGTGCAAAGATGCTTTTATCTCTAAGTATTTTCCTCCTGCTAAGATCATCTCTCTTAGAAACGACATTATGAATTTTAAACAACTTGATCGTGAACATGTTGCACAAGCTTGGGAGAGAATGAAATTAAGGATACGTAATTGCCCTACTCATGGTATGAATTTGTGGATGATTATACAATTTTTTTATGCCGGATTGAATTTTGCTTCCAGAAATCTTTTAGATTCGGCCGCGGGAGGCACTTTTATGGAAATCACTTTAGGAGAAGCTACTAAACTCCTAGATAATATTATGGTTAATTATTCTCAATGGCATACTGAAAGATCTACTAAAAAGGTGCATGCGATAGAAGAAATTAATGTTTTGAGTGGAAAGATGGATGAACTTATGAAATTATTTGCTAATAAGAGTGTTTCTTCTGATCCTAATGATGTTCCCTTGTCTACTTTGATTGAGAATAATAATGAATCTATGGATGTGAATTTTGTTGGTAGGAACAATTTTGGTAACAACGCGTATAGAGGAAATTTCAATCCTAGGCCTTATCCTAGTAACCCCTCTAATAATTATGGTAATTCCTACAACAATTCTTATGGAAATTATAATAAGATGCCCTTTGATTTTGAATCTAATATTAAAGAATTTATTTCTTCGCAAAAGAATTTTAATGCTATGATTGAAGAAAAATTGCTTAAGATTGATGATTTGGCTAGGAACATTGATAGAATTTCTCTTGATGTTGATTCTTTGAAACTTAGATCTATTCCACCTAAGCATGATATCAATGAGTCTCTCAAAGCCATGAGAATTTCCATTGACGAGTGCAAAGAAAGAACCGCTAGGATGCGTGCTAAGAAACATGCCTTTATAAAAGCGTGTTCTTCTAGTTCCTATGAAAATAATGATGAAGATCTAAAATTTATTGATGTGTCCCCTATTAAATCTTTGTTTTGCAATATGAATCTTGATAATGATGGGACTGAATATGATCCACCTCTACCTAGAAGGCGTTCCAATAATTCTAAATTTGTTGATCTTGATGCTAAATTTGATAAAAGTGGGATTGAATAAATTAAAACCCTAGATGTTGCTAAACCCACTGTTATGGATTTCCAGGAATTTAACTATGAAAATTGCTCTTTGATTGATTGTATTTCCTTCTTGCAATCTGTGCTAAAATCTCCTCACGCTTATAGTCAAAATAAAGCGTTTACTAAACATATCGTTGATGCCTTGATGCAATCTTATGAAGAAAAACGTGAATTGTAAGTTTCTATCCCTAGGAAACTTTATGATGAGTGGGAACTTACTATTAAAATTAAAATTAAAAATTATGAGTTTTATGCTTTGTGCGATTTGGGTGCTAGTGTCTCTACTATTCCCAAAACTTTGTGTGATTTGCTAGATTTCCGTGATTTTGATGATTGCTCTCTAAACTTCCAACTTGCGGATTCCACTATTAAGAAACCTATGGGAAGAATTAATGATGTTCTTATTGTTGCAAATAGGAATTATGTGCCCATAGATTTTATCGTTCTTGATATAGATTGCAATCCTTCTAGCCCTATTATTCTCGGTAGACCTTTCCTTAGAACGGTTGGTGCAATTATTGATATGAAGGAAGGGAATATTAGATTTCAATTTCCATTAAAAAAGGGCATGGAACACTTCCCTGGAAAAAATAAAATTACCATATGAATCTATCATGAGAGCTACTTATGGATTGCCTACCAAAGATGGCAATACCTAGATCAATTCTTGCTTGTTATGCCTAGCTAGGGGCGTTAAACAATAGCGCTTGTTGGGAGGCAACCCAATTTTATTTTTATTACTTGCTTTTTGTTCCTGTTTAGTAATAAATAAATTATTTAGCCTCTGTTTTGGTTGTGTTTTTTTGTTTAATTAGTGTTTGTGCCAAGTAGAACCGTTGGGAAGACTTGGGGAAAGTCTTGTTGAACTTGCTGTAAAAAACAGAAACTTTAGCGCTCACGAGAAATGCTTTCATTTTTATTTGGAGAGTGCTATTTAGTTAATTCTTTTTGCAGATGATTAATAGATAAATTCATCACGTCCAGAAATTTATTTTAGAATTTTTGGGGTTCCAGATCTTGCTCTAGATACAGATTACTACAGACTGTTCTGTTTTTGACAGATTCTGTTTTTCGTGTGTTGTTTGCTTATTTTGATGAATCTATGGCTAGTAAAATAGTTTATAATCCATAGAGAAGTTGGAATACAGTAGGTTTAACACCAATATAAATAAAGAATGAGTTCATTACAGTACCTTGAAGTGGTCTTTTGTTTTCTTTCGCTAACGGAGCTCACGAGATTTTCTACTTTAACTTTTGTGTTGTGAAGTTTTCAAGTTTTGGGTAAAGATTTGATGGATTATGGAACGAGGAGTGGCAAGAGCCAAAGCTTGGGGATGCCAATGGCACCCCCAAGATAATCTAAGGACACCTAAAAGCCAAAGCTTGGGGATGCCCCGGAAGGCATCCCCTCTTTCGTCTACTTCTATCGGTAACTTTACTTGGAGCTATATTTGTATTCACCACATGATATGTATTTTGCTTGGAGCGTATTTTATGATTTGAGTCTTTGCTTATTAGTTTACCACAATCATCCTTGCTGTACACACCTTTTGAGATAGCCATACATAATTTGGATTTTTGATAGACTACTCTATGTGCTTCACTTATATCTTTTGAGCTATATAATTTTTGCTCTAGTGCTTCACTTATATCTTTTAGAGCACGGTGGTGGATTTGTTTTATAGAAACTATTGATCTCTCATGCTTCACTTAGATTATTTTTAGAGTCTTAATAGCATGGTAATTTTCTTAATAATAATATGCTTGGTATTCAAGATTTGTAAAACTTTCTTTTGAGTGCGTTGAATAATAGGAAAAAAATTGATGCTTGATAATTGTTTTGAGATATGAGGATGGTGATATTAGAGTCATGCTAGTTGAGTAGTTGTGAATTTGAGAAATGCTTGTGTTAAAGTTTGTGATTCCCGTAGCATGCACGTATGGTGAACCATTATGTGATGAAGTCGGAGCATGATTTATTTATTGATTGTCTTCCTTATGAGTGGCGGTCGGGGACGAGCGATGGTCTTTTCCTACCAATCTATCCCCATAGGAGCATGCGCGTAATACATTGATTTGATAACTTCTAGATTTTTGCAATAAGTATATGAGTTCTTTATGACTAATGTTGAGTCCATGGATTATACGCACTTTCCTTCCTTCCACCATTGCTAGCCTCTCTAATACCGTGCCCTTTTCGCCAGTATCATACACCCACCAAATACCTTCCTCGAAACAGACACCATACCTACCTATCATGGCATTTCCATAGCCATTCCGAGATATATTGCCATGCAACTTTCCACCGTTCCGTTCATAATGACACGCTCCATCATTGTCATATTGCTAGCATGATCATGTAGTTGACATCGTATTTGTGGAAAAGCCACCGTTCATAATTCTTTCATACATGTCACTCTTGATCCATTGCATATCCTGGTACACCGCCGGAGGCTTTCATATAGAGTCATATTTTGTTCTAAGTATCAAGTTGTAATTATTGAGTTGTAAGAAAAATAAAAGTGTGATGATCATCATTTTTAGAGCATTGTCCCAAGTGAGGAAAGGATGATGGAGACTATGGTTCCCCCACAAGTCGGGATGAGACTCCGGACAAAAAAAGAGGCCATAAAAAAGGGAGAGAAGGCCCAAACAAAAAAAATGAGAGAAAAAGAGAGAAGGGACAATGTTACTATCCTTTTACCACACTTGTGCTTCAAAGTAGCACCATGATCTTCATGATAGAGAGTCTCTCATTATGTCACTTTCATATACTAGTGGGATTTTTTCATTATAGAACTTGGCTTGTATATTCCAATGATGGGCTTCCTCAAAATGCCCTAGGTCTTCGTGAGCAAGCGAGTTGGATGCACACCCACTTAGTTTCTTTTGAGATTTCACATACTTATAGCTCTAGTGCATCTGTCGCATGGCAATCCCTACTCACTCACATTGATATCTATTGATGGGCATCTCCATAGCCCGTTGATACGCCTAGTTGATGTGAGACTATCTTCCCCTCTTTTTGTCTTCTCCACAACCACCCTTCTATTCCACATATAGTGCTATATCCATGGCTCACACTCATGTATTGCGTGAAGATCGAAAAAGTTTTGAAAATGTCAAAAATATGAAACAATTGCTTGGCTTGTCATCGGGGTTGTACATGATTTAAATACTTTGTATGGTGAAGATAGAGAACAGCCAGACTATATGATTTTGTAGGGATAGCTTTCTTTGGCCATGTTATTTTGAGAAGACATAATTTCTTTGTTAGTATGCTTGAAGTATTATTATTTTTATGTCAATATGAACTTTTGTCTTGAATCTTTTGAATCTGAATATTCATACCACAATTAAGAAGATTTACATTGAAATTATGCCAAGTACCACTCCGCATCAAAAATTCTGTTTTTATCATTTACCTACTCGAGGACGAGCAGGAATTAAGCTTGGGGATGCTTGATACGTCTCCAACGTATCTATAATTTTTGATTGCTCCATGCTATATTATAATTTGTTTTAGACATTATTGGGCTTTATTTTCCACTTTTATATTTTTTTGGGACTAACCTATTAACCGGAGGCCCAGCCCAGAATTGCTGTTTTTGCCTGTTTTAGGGTTTCGAAGAAAAGGAATATCAAACGGAGACCAACGGAATGAAACCTTCGAAAATGTGATTTTCTCATCAGGTAAGATCCAGGAGACTTGGACCCTCTGTCAAGCAAGCCACGAGGCGGTCACGAGGGTGGAGGGCGCCCCCCCCCTAGGGCGCGCCCCCTGCCTCGTGGGCCCCTTGAAGCTCCACCGACGTACTTCTTCCTCCTATATATATCCACGTACCCCCAAACGATCGGGGACAGAGCCAAAAACCTAATTCCACGGCCACAACTTTCTGTATCCACGAGATCCCATCTTGGGGCCTGTTCCGGAGCTCCGCCGGAGGGGCATCGATCAAGGAGGGCTTCTACATCATCATCCAAGCCCCTCCGATGAAGTGTGAGTAGTTTACTTCAGACCTACGGGTCCATAGCTAGTAGCTAGATGGCTTCTTCTCTCTTTTTGGATCTCAATACAATGTTGTCCCCCTCTCTTGTGGAGATCTATTCGATGTAATCTTCTTTTTGCGGTGTGTTTGTTGAGACGATGAATTGTGGGTTTATGATCAAGTCTATCTATGAATAATATTTGAATCTTCTCTAAATTCTTTTATGTATGATTGGTTATCTTTGCAAGTCTCTTCGAATTATCAGTTTGGTTTGGCCTACTAGATTGGTTGTTCTTGCCATGGGAGAAGTGCTTAGCTTTTGGTTCGATCCCAGTGACAGAAGGGGCAGCAAGCCACATATTGTATCGTTGCCATCGAGGATAACAAGATGGGGTTTTTTATCATATTGCATGAAACTATCCCTCTACATCATGTCATCTTGCATAAGATGTTACTCTATTTTTAACTTAATACTCTAGATGCATGCTGGATAGCGGTCGATGAGTGGAGTAATAGTAGTAGATGCAGAATCGTTTCGGTCTACTAGTCTCGGACGTGATGCCTATATACATGATCATACCTAGATATTCTCATAATTATGCTCAATTCTGTCAATTGCTCAACAGTAATTTGTTCACCCACTATAGAATACTTATGCTCTTGAGAGAAGCCACTAGTGAAACCTATGGCCCCCGGGTCTCTTTCTCATCATATCAATCTCCATCACTTTATTATTGCTTTGCTTTTACTTTTTTACTTTGCATCTCTATACCAAAAATACCAAAAATATTATTTATCATCTCTATCAGATCTCACTTTCGTAAGTGACCGTGAAGGGATTGACAACCCCTCAGCGCGTTGGTTGCGTTGAGCTATTGTTTTTGTGTAGGTACGAGGGACTCGCGCGTACCCTCCTACTGGATTGATACCTTGGTTCTCAAAAACTGAGGGAAATACTTACGCTACTTTGCTGCATCATCCTCTCATCTTTGGGGAAATCCAACGCAGTGCTCAAGAGGTAGTATGTAACCATAGGATGAATTTGGCCCACAAGCAGAAAAAGACAGTAACGGGCCGTAAGTAAACGAATACTGGAAATGATCCCAAGAATAAATGGGCCCTGAGAAGGCCGAAAGATAACATGGGCTGGAAATGGACCAACGGAATAATGGGCCGTTAATGGGTATAAAGTGATACACTTTTCATTACGGGCCAGTTTCACCACGTGCCGTTAATGGGCAGAGGGTTACTAAGGGACTCATATGGGCCGAAAGACGTCATGGGCGATACATGGGCCGGAAGTTAAAACGGGCTGGAATTATATTGGACGGCCCAGATGCCGGGGTACTGATCCACGAGCACCTATGGGACCGGGTCCCTTTCAGTTCGGCGGGGGCGGAGGTCGTGCAAAGAGCAGATCGAGGTGATACGCGCGAGCGATTTACCCAGGTTCGGGCCGCACGGATGCGTAAAACCCTACTCCTGCTTTGTGGTTTGTATTGATTTCTTGCTCGGGAGCGTGGAGTGCTACAGTACATTTCAGCAGCTAGCAAGACCGAGCATGAGTGTTCCAACTAGCTAACCCCCTTCTACGTTGCACACGGGCCTCCTTTTATATGCTCAAGGGTTTCCCGACAGGCGGCAATGGAGGTAAAGGGCAAAAATGGAAAGGTGTTGTGGTAGGCACAGCTACCTGTTACAGTGTATCATACCTAACCCTGACGGCAGGGGACAAGGGCCTTAAATGCCCGTCTGTGTCGCCTAAACAGTGCGAAAAGGGACCGCCAGGGATGCCACCGTTCGCCACGATGGCGATCTTGTCAGCGCCGCTTGCCACCGCACGTCGCTGGCTGCATAGCCTCCCGCCACGTACGCCCGGAAGGGTCCCAGAGCGACACGTTGGTGGATGTATTGGAGCGCGGGCCCAGGGAGGTGGCCTGTCGCGGCAAGCGCCTTGCTGTTGCCGTTGTCTTGTCGCGCCCGGGAGCTTGTCGCTCACAGGTCCTTGCCGGGGCGCGTGGTGCGCCGCGGCAAGTTCCTTGCAATGCCTTAGGCGGCCTTCCCGGCAAGCTCCTCTTGCCGGGGTCTTTGGATGCTTTTGCTAGCCTTCCCGGCAAGCTCCTCTTGCCGGGGTCTTGTCTTCTTGGCTTGGACACTTTGTTCTTGAATGGCTCCAAAGGAACCACGGAGGACCTTGGCGGTCACCTGGCAAGCCTTGCCGCATGGATGCTGCGACTGCCCGTGCACAAGTTCGGGATACTAGGGTACCCCTACTCTAGTACACCGACAGGAGCCCCCGGGCCTGGGCCATACACGGTGCCGAGCGCTGTTGGGCCAGGCCCAAAACAGGGCACGGGCACGCGCGGCCTAGGTTATGCCGTATCTTACTCCGTATCCACCGCGCCCTCCCCGAACGGCACGCGTTGAATGCGGCGTCGTGGGCGAGATCGTGGGTGGTTATTTTATTCGGAAATGCGGAACGTCCGCCCCCTCCCCCTTTATAAGCAGAGGAAATGGGGCAGTTCGCACATTCGTCCGTTGCTGTTTCCAATCTCAGAAACCTCCGCCGCTCCCTCGCCTTCCTAGAGCAGAGAGAGAGCAGCGCCCCGCCCCCCATTGCCGCCAGCATCACCAACGACGTCGGCCTCCTCCACTGCTTCCGCCATGGCTCTGAAAGCCGACAAGGGGAAGGCCGTGAAGTCGACCGAGGCGCAGCGGCTCGCGGCGCTGCGGAAGGAGCGGGCAGTTTTCCCCCCCAAGCTTGCCGCGAAGGAGCTGAGGGAGAAGTACTACCTCTTCTGGTCGGCGGAGACGCGCGCGCATCCGCGCACAAAGGTACTCCCCGCCATCGCTTGGAAGAAAGCTCCGAACGAATACCCCTTTTTTGCTCTGTTCTTCTACTGCGGGCTCTTCCCGCCCTTCTCAGATTTCTTCTGCGACATCATGAATACGTACGGATTCCATCTCCTTGACTTCACCCCCAATGCCGTCCTGACCATGGCAGTTTTCGCACACCTCTGCGAAAACTTTGTCGGAGTCCTTCCCAACGTAGCCCTCTTCCGCCACTTCTTCATACCCCGAGTAGAGAGAGGAGAGCCTCTATCCGGTGGGATTGCCTGGATCTCAAGGGCCGGCAAGAAGGAGACCTATCTGGAGGGAGAGTTCCGCGGCAAGTGGGAGGAGTGGAGAGCGGATTGGTGCTGGATTGACGAAGAGGATCCGCAGCCATTCACCACCCGGCGCAAAACCCCAGTAGCACGCGGCAGCGATTGGAGCGACGTGGCCCCGGAAGATGACAGGCTGAGAATTGCCGTCACCAGGATCCTGCGCCTCAGGCTTGCCGAGCTTACTGTTGGCGCTGTTGGCGCAGACTTCCTTCACTGCCGCATCGCCCCCCTGCAGGAACGGGGGAGGCCCACTTGGGAGTTCAAGAACGCGGCAGACATTATGAGGCTGCGGCCGGGCCTCAACTATAACTTCACAGTCCTGGAGCTCAACGCAATGCTGCAGGAGTTGTTCAAATATGACCCCCAACATCCCGAAGTGTTCAGGTTGCCGGGGGGCGTCGTGCCGTTGTGCAACAATTCCTCGCTCGATCGCATCCGTGCAATGATGCCGGAGTGTGACTCGCATGGAATTGTGCCAACTTGGCAGGAACCTGCCGACGAGGTCGTGCAGCAGTTCTTCGACGACTTGGTGGAAGTGCCAGTCCGTCCCGATGAGAAGGACGGCCTCACCCGCGACACCACGGATGCGGAGTTGGCGCTCATCGCCACCAGGATGGAGGAGGCAGCGGCAGCCGCAGCCGCGGGCGAGTTCGGTTTTACTGTGGAGGAGGCTGATGCAGCGGAAGCGGCAAGCCGTGCCGAGCGAGGGGAAGCCGCCGGCAAGAAGGAGCTTGTTGGGCGTGACGCCGAGCCGAGCGAGCCCGCCAGGGACACGAGCGGCTCGTTGGAAATCAACTCTTCTTCCTCCTCGTCTTCAGGCAGCTCGCCGCAAGCAGGGCCTCCACCCCCGCCAAGAAGGCGTCTCCGCAAGGCCTGTGACATGGCGGAGCGGCAAGCGGGTCAACAGTCGCCGTGCCGCGTGAAACGCTCTACCGCGGCAAGCACCGTTGCCGCTAAAGCGCCTCATGCTACGACGGCAACTGGAGCGGAGTCTAGCCGGACCACCACTTCAGTCCCTGCCGCTACTCACGCCGCGCCGACAGACGGAGCGGGGTCGTCTCAGCCTACCACCACCGCTCCAGCCAAGCGGCCAAGGGAAGTTACCCCTCCACCTCCTCACGCCGGGCGCGCGCCGGACTTCGACTTCTCCGCGTTCAGCTCCGACGACGAAGAAGAAGAAGAGTAAGCTTCTCTTGTTGTACTTATAATTCTTCAAATCTTGCTGTTTGTCTTGTATCTCATTTTCTTTGCTTTGAATTTGTTCCTTCTCAGGACTCTGGCTCAGAGAGCAGCAAAGAGAGCCAAGGCCCCGGTGATCGTCGTCGAGGACGAGCCCACTGCGACAGCAGGTAGCGCGCCCGAGACAAGCTTGCCGGACCCGGCGACTTTCCTCCAGGGCAGCCCCCAGCGTAAGTGTACGATTTACTTTCTGCTGCGAGGCGCGTTTGGGTACTTGTCTTTGCTGATATCTGCTTGTTGACTTGTGTAGGAACCGAGCAGCCTCACCAGGAGCCAAGGGAAAATCCCCCGACAAGGGAGAATTCTCCGGAAAGGGAGTGCTTCCCGGTAAGGGAGAAGTCTCCGGCAAGGGAGGGATCTCCGGCAAGGGAGAAGTCTCCGGCAAAGGAGGGTTCTCCGGCGAGGGACGACGCCAGTGGCCCCCCGACGGTGGAGACCACGACTGCAGAACCTAGTGCAGGTACTCCTCTTGCTTCAAAACTTCCCTTGGGTTCTTCTTCTTTTGATCTTCTTGAGTTTTTGCTGGATTTTGCTTGACTCTTCCCCCTTTTCCGGCCGTCAGATCCACCCGCTGCGGAGCAGATGCAAACCGAGGTCGCCGCTGACGAGGCAACCGGTGGGGGTGACGCCGCCGGCGCAGAGGCCGCCAAGGCAGACGTCGCGGCAACTGGCGAGGGGTCCGGCGATCGCACTGACGGCCCTGAGGCCGCAGGAGCGCCAGGCGCTACACCGACCGCCGATCTGTCCGCTGCTGCCGCAACGCCAGGCTCCGGAGAGCCCTAGCCAGGCGTCTACCTGAAGGCCGGCGACGACGTCTTCATCAATCTTCCCTGGGCATCAAGCTCCAGAGCACCGGTCGAGGGGGAGATCTTTGACGGAGAAGTGCTTGCCTCCGCGGGGTTGACGCTGGTCGACGCGCCAAGCAGCAGCAGCAACGAGCCCGAAGAAGAGCGGCTGCTGCGGAGGTTGATGTCGCTCTACCACGTGCGACAGGCCAAGCTGGAGTCCCACGAGGCACTTGTCGCGAAGGCGGGGGCAGATATTGAAAAGCGCGCGGAAGAGCTCGGGGGTTTCCACCGGGAAGCCCTCCATTCCCTGGCGGAGGAGCGGGAGCGGCTCATTGAAGCGCAGAAGGCCTTTCTCCTCGAGAAGGCCGAAGCCGAAGAGCGCCAGCGACTTGCCGCTGTGAAGCTAGCCGCGGAGGAGGGCGAGCTGGCGCAGCGGAAGGTCAATCTCGACGCCCACGAGGAGGAGCTTGCTTCGCGTGAGGAGAAGCTTGGCGGAGCCCTCAAGCAAGCGGAGGACGCTGCCGCCGCCGCTGAGGCCGCCAAGGAGGAGTTGAAGACGGAGGTGGCACGGCTGCAGGCCGATCTCTCCGAGATGGGCAAGGAGCTCAGCGCCGCCAAGGTCTCCAACGTGGATCTTGAGTTGAAGCTAACCACTTTGACCAAGACTCTGGACAGCGCCAAGAAGCGGGAGGCGGCCTTGAAGGAGGAAATCAAGGCCGACAAAGCGCTGCTGGAGAGCGCTGCCACCGCCCAGAACGCCTTCAGGGAGACCGTGACACAGTGGACGGAGAGCCTTGTGAACGCCGCCACGGATATCGACAAGGAGCTGGTGCAACTGGGGATGGAGGATCTCGGGTATTCCACCGACGACAACCTCCAACCCAGCGCCAAGCTCGTCCTGTTCTTCAAGGGCGTGGCGACGGCCCTTCAGCGACTCCGAGAGAGGATCCCCAAGCAACTGGCTGACGAGTCGCGCAGGGTCTGCGCAGGGGCCCTCGAGAAACTGTTGATGAAGGTGGCCTTCCGCAATCCTGGCCTCCGCCTCACCAACATCCTCAGGACCTTGCCGCCAGAAGCTGATCTGGAGGAGCTCAAAGCCCTTGTCGCACCCATTGTGGACAAGGTGAGCGGGATCAAGAGGGTTGAAGGCGATCGCGTAGATTAGGCCGCCCATCTCTTCTTCCCTTGTCGCTGTTTACCTCGTCATGAAAACAATCTATCAGAGCTGCGACAAGCTATTTTTGTAATATAACTTTATTCTGGGTATTATTTGCAATTCATTCCCTCTACTTGACTCTTTGCTTTGTATGCTTTTACCCTACGCTTTTA
Source organism: Triticum urartu (assembly GCF_003073215.2). Lineage (NCBI taxonomy): Eukaryota > Viridiplantae > Streptophyta > Magnoliopsida > Poales > Poaceae > Triticum > Triticum urartu. The sequence continues at coordinate 591,358,706 of NC_053025.1, forward strand.
GGGAACTTGCCGGTGTAGGCACTTTAGCCGCGAGCGCTGAGTGCGGAACGTCAGCAGCCTGCTGGCGGTGCCGCTACCGGCAAGAAACCTTGTCGCGACTAGTTGCAGCTCACTTAATGTTGTCGAGTGGACTCAAAACAAAGTAAGGGCGCCAGCAGCTCACTTAATTTGTTGAGCGGACTCGAAACAAAGTAAGGGCGCTAGCAACTCACTTAATTTATTGAGCGGACTCGAAACAAAGTAAGGGCACAACTAGCTACGAGTACGTTCCTCTGTGCACAGGTTTTCCATACAAAGTGCGGTCGTTCAAGGGAAATAACTTAAAAATTAAAAATTTTGATTGCTCAAACTTTGGCAACTTAGCTTTTCTGTTGTTTGCTCCTCGGCAAGGCGAAACTCTCTTGAACGACGCCTGGTCCATACCATCATCGTCTCCTCTCCTCTCCCCCCTCGGCAAACTTGTGGGCGAGGGGAATCTTCCTTTGAAAAGAAAGAAGAGGCAATACAGATATGGAGCTTTACGGCTCGTTAGTGCTTACCGTGGAGTAGGTGCTGCACAAAGTGTCAGATCATATATGCCAAAAAATAGAAAGCATAAAATCGACAAAATGCGCGGAGCACGTGAGCTTTATTTATGCACGGGGTCTGCGCCCGGCTTTGTACAAAGGATTACATGCAACAGCGGCACGACTTGTACAAAAGGTGGTTGCCGGAACAGGTTCTGGCAACCGCACCTTACGGGTAAAACTTATGAAGATGCTCAATGTTCCAGGAGTTGCTCACCTGAATTCCATCTTCGGTCTCCAGGCGGACCGCGCCAGGCCTAGTGACTCGTTTCACCCGGTAAGGGCCTTCCCACTTCGGTGTCAACTTGTTGGAATTCTTGGCGGACTGAACGCGCCGAAGAACAAGGTCGCCTTCCTTGAGACTTCTGGCATTAACTTTGCGGCTATGGTAGCGGCACAAAGCTTGCTGGTAGCGAGCAGCTCGCACAGCAGCCTGAAGACGGTCTTCCTCAAGGAGCAGCGCGTCATCTTGTCGTAGCTGCTCTTGCTCAAGCTCATCATAAGCGAGCACTCGAGGTGACCCGTATACGAGTTCCATGGGGATAACTGCCTCTACTCCATAGACTAGAGCGAAAGGTGTCTGGCCAGTGGCTCGATTTGGCGTCGTCCTGATCGACCAAAGAACCACCGGCAGCTCCTCGATCCAGTTTCTTCCGTACTTGTGCAGCCTGTCGAAAGTTCTGGTCTTGAGCCCGCGCAGCACTTCAGCATTTGCCCTCTCCGCTTGACCGTTGCTTCTCGGGTGAGCAACAGAAGCGAAGCAGATATTGGCGCCAAGATCTTGGACGTAGTGCATGAAGGTGCGGCTCGTGAATTGTGTACCGTTGTCGGTGATTATCCTGTTAGGGATCCCGAAGCGGCAAACAATCGACCTGAAGAACTTGACGGCTGACTGTGCGGTTACCTTCCTCACTGGTTCCATTTCTGGCCACTTTGTGAACTTGTCGATTGCAACGTACAAGTACTCAAAGCCCCCGACAGCTCGGGGAAAGGGGCCGAGGATGTCGAGCCCCCAGACCGAAAATGGCCAGGATAAAGGGATCGTCTGGAGAGCTTGAGCTGGCTGGTGTATTTGCTTGGAATGGAACTGGCACGCTTCACACTTGGTTACTTGTGCAGTTGCATCCTGGAGGGCTGTTGGCCAGAAGAAACCTTGCCGGAATGCTTTGCCGACAAGTGCTCTTGCGCCAATGTGGTGACCACATATGCCTCCGTGTATCTCTGCCAACAGCTTTTGTCCGTCTTCCCGGTGAATACACTTCAATTTCACACCGTTGAGTCTTCTTCTGTACAGTGTCTTGTCGACAAACTGGTACATACTTGACTGCCAGGCTACTCTTTCCGCCTCTTCTTGCTATTCGGGAAGTTCTCCTGTCTGAAGGAAACGGACAATCTGCTGCGCCCATGTTGGAGCATGTGGCTTGACAACAAGGACTAAAGGCAACTCTGCTGCTGCGGGAACATCCGCTTCTACGGCAAGAACCTGCGGCTCTGTCGGAGCTTGACGTTTCCCGACAAGCTTGTCAGGGCAAAACTTGTCGGGAGCTTCTGCTTCAACGGAACAAACCCTAGGGCTTACCGGAGCATCTTGCTCCTCAGCGCTCTTGGTGTTGGTCTCAGCTGCTGCGGTAACATCCGCTTCTACGGCGAGAAGCTGCGTCTCTGCCGGAGCTTGACGTTCCCCAACAAGCTTGCCGGGGCAAAACTTGCCGGGAGCTTCTGCTTCAACAGAACAAACCCTAGGGCTTGCCGGAGCAGACTGCTCCTCAGCGCCTTCGGCGTTGATCTTAGGGACTTTTTTGGCGGCGGCTTCGGGAAGCTCTGCCGATAGGTAGTCACCAGAAATCAACTTCCTCTCCTTGCTCTGTCCAGTTGATGGTGTTACGGACGGTTGAGTCAGCTTGAGCACAAAGATCCCTGGTTCCACAGGTAGCTTAAGTGCGGCGCACTTTGACAGGCCATCAGCAATGGCGTTCTGAGCTCTTGGAACGTGCTCCATTTGTAAACCGTCAAAGCGCTCTTCTAGCTTTCTCACTTCATCGACGTAAGCTTCCATCAACGGACTCTGATAATTCTTGTTTACTTGGCGGACGACAAGCTGTGAGTCACCCCTGACAATGAGCTTCTTGATCCCAAGGTCTGCCGCGATCCTGAGACCGGCAAGCAATCCCTCATACTCTGCAGTATTGTTTGTTGCTTGCTCCTTGGGAAAGTGCATCTGGACTACGTACTTGAGGTGCTCTCCGGTGGGTGCGATAAGCAGCACACCAGCGCCGGCGCCTTGCAGCGAAAAGGCACCATCAAAGTACATCAGCCACTCTTTGCTTACTTCCTTGTCGGGGATGCTTGTTTCTGGAATTTTTTCATCTGGTGTTGGCGTCCATTCTGCTATAAATTCTGCCAATGCTCTGCTCTGGATAGTTGAAGTACTTTCAAACTTGAGGCCAGAGCTCGACAGTTCCAGTGCCACTCAACAATCCTGCCTGTCGCTTCTGGATTCTGTAATATTCTCTTCAGCGGAAAGCGAGTGACAACTGTAATCTCATGTGCTTGGAAGTAATGGCGCAGCTTTCTCGAGGCCATGAGAAGGCCGAAAAGCAATTTCTGCACACCAGAATACCTTGGCCTAGCCCCCTGCAGGAGGGAACTGACAAAGTAAACTGGGCGCTGCACCATTTTCTTCTGTGTCTCCTCGTGCATCTGCGCAGATCCATCTTTGTCGGGACCAGAGCTTGCCGGGGAAGCCCCCTGCTTGTCACTAGATGTGCTTGCCGTGGTTGCGGGCTCGTCATCTGCCTCCCTCTCTGCTACTAACGCAGCACTAACCACTTGATTTGTTGCCGCTATATACAGCAGCAACTTCTCTTGTGGTTTAGGTGCGACAAGTATTGGAGGGGAGGACAGGTATCTCTTCAGGTCTTGCAGCGTAGCCTCTGCTTCCGGAGTCCATCTCATTGGGCCTGCCTTTTTCAATAATTTGAAAAACGGCAGGGCGCGCTCAGCAGACCGAGAGATAAACCTGCTGAGAGCAGCCACACAACCGGCAAGTCTCTCTACGTCCTTGACACGCTTGGGTGCTTCAATCTGCTCAATGGCCTTGATCTTGTCGGGATTGGCTTCAATCCCCCGCTGAGATACGAAGAACCCGAGAAGCTTGCCGGAAGAAACTCCAAACACACACTTCTCTGGGTTGAGCTTGAGGCTGATCTTGCGCAGATTTGCAAAGGTTTCGTCCAAATCTTGAATCAGAGTTTCCCTGTCCTTGCTCTTGACCACTATATCATCCATGTAGGCTTCCACATTTCTGTGTATTTGCGGCTCAAGGGCGACATGGACTACTCTCGCAAATGTTGAACCAGCATTTTTTAATCCGAAAGGCATTCGTACGAAACAGTACGTGCCACATGGAGTAATAAATGCGGTCTTCTCCTCATCCTCTTCTACCATGAAGATCTGATGATATCCTGATGAATATGCGTCAAGAAATGAAAGCAAATCACATCCGGCTGTGGAGTCAACAATCTGGTCAATGCGCGGCAAAGGAAATGGGTCTTTGGGACAAGCTTTGTTAACATCGGTAAAATCGATACAAAGTCTCCATTTCCCATTTGCCTTGCGCACGACTACAGGATTGGCCAACCACGTGGGATGGAGCACTCCTCTGACAAGGCCTGCTGCTTCCAATTTCTTGATCTCTTCTGCATGAACTCTTGGCGCTCCACTGCTGCTTTCCTGACCTTCTGCTTGACGGGCCGCGCATGAGGACAAACGGCAAGGTGGTGCTCAATCACTTTCCTGGGAACACCGGGGATGTCAGACGGTTGCCACGCAAACACGTCGACATTCGCCCGCAGGAAAGCAATGAGCGCGCTTTCCTATTTAGGGTCGAGAGTGGCACTGATGGTGAAGGTACCACCAGTGCCGTCCTCCTTGGCGGACACCTTTTTCGTCTCTGGCGGAGCTGCCATCGTCTTCTTACACTTGCCGGTGGAGCTCGATGGTGCGTCCTCGACGGCAGCGCAGCACTCCGAAGAGGTGCGCTTGCCGGAGTGGGCATCAGAACTCTTGCCGGACTTGGTCTTCTTCCCCCCGGGAGCTTCAGCGGCAAGTGACTCGCGCTCTGCTGCGGCTGCTGCTTCCCGGTAGATCTTGTCGGCACAGATAAGAGCATCTTTCTTGTCGCCAGGGACAGAGATGACGCTTATCGGGCCTGGCATCTTCAGCATGTTATATGCGTAGTGAGAGGCTGCCATGAACTTGGCGAGTGCTGGACGGCCAAGTATCCCATTGTAAGGCAATGGAATATCGGCAACGTCAAATGTGACCCTCTCAGTCCTGAAGTTCAGCTCGCTGCCAAATGTTACGGGCAGCGTGACTTTCCCCTTCGGCTTGCTCCTTCCCGGGTTGATTCCTTGGAATGTGCCGGTCTCTTCGAGCTCGCTGTCAGGGATTTGGAGTTTCTGGAGTACAGCGGAGGAGATCAGGTTCAAGCCGGCCCCGCCGTCAACTAACATCTTAGTGACCTTGAGGTTGCGGATAGTTGGTGAAACCAACATCGGCAGGCACCCGACCGCAGTTGTGCGATCAGGGTGGTCCTCAATGTCAAAGATGATAGGCGTGCTGGACCATTTCAGAAGTTTGCGCGATTCGACAGGTGGTTCCGCTGCATTGACTTCCCGCACCCACTGCTTGAGTTGGCGGTGTGAAGTGTGCAGAGAAGCACCGCCGTCAACGCACAAGACCTCTGTGGCTTTCTGAAACTCCTGTTCACTGGTCTCAACATCATCCATGTCTTCGTCGTCGTCGTCATCTTCATCGTTGTCGCGGCCGCGGGGAGGCCTGTCTCCTTGCCGCTGCTTGGCCTTGCCGCGGCGTCCTCCCTCCGGCGCGCTTCTTGCCGGATTCTCCAGCACCCCCTTGGGCCCTCTCCTTGTCGCGCCGCTCGTACTCAGCTTTTTGCTGCTGGACAAGCTGCTCGACCTTCTTGCAGCTCTGGAGGTCATGGCCCTTGGTGCGGTGAATCTTGCAGTATTGCTTGTCGGAGCCGTCCTGCTTGTCGGCGACTGCCACAGCCTGGCAGTTGGTGCACGCGGCAACCTCCTTGCCGGAGCTACCAACTTTGGCCTTCTTGGCGCCACCTTCATTGCCGGACTGCTCAACGACTAGCACCTCTTTGCCTTTCTTCTTCCTGTTCCGCCGCCGGTTTTTCTTTGCCGGGGCAGCATCCTCACTGTCAGATCCTTCTGCTCCGGTCTTCTCTCCGGGGAGTTTCCTCCCTTCCTCAGCGCGTGCACACTTGTCGGCCAGGGCATACAGCTCACTGACGTCTCTGATCCTGCACATCGCCATCTCCTCCCTCATCCTGCGGTTACGCACGTTCTGATGGAACGCGCTGATGACCGCGACGGGGTGGACGTCTGGGATGTTATACTGTACACGGCTGAACCTCTGAATGTACTTGCGCAGGGGTTCTCCCTTCCTTCTGGGCGAGCAGATGAAGGTCACTCTCTTGGCCAGGAGGTTTGTGGCCGCCTGTAAAGGCGCCGACAAACTGATGGCATAGATCAGCCCAGGAGGATATGGAGTTGTCCGGCAAGTGCATGAGCCAGGACCTGACGTTGGGCTTGAGCACCAGCGGGAAGTAGTTGGCAAGGATCTTGTCGTCCCGCCCCCCGGCAGCCTGCACCGCGATGGTGTAGATGCTGAGGAACTCCGACGGATGCGACTTGCCGTCGTACTTCTCTGGTACATCTGGTTTGAAATTCTTCGTGCTGGGCCACTGGACTTGCCGCAGCTCACGAGTGAACGCAGGGCAACCTACCGCGTACGGCAAGTCGCCTGGTTCCCCTGGCGCATGCATGTCGACAGAGGGCCCAGCGCGCTGGTCTGATTGACGCCGCGCTTCTCTTCGCGCTCGATGCGAGTACGAGCGTCCTCTTGCTGTCGTTCTTGAAGAACTTGGCGCTGATCGCGACGAGCTCGCGGATCTGACGACGCGGTGGAGTCGCTGTCGAGGTGGATCCGGCGAGTCGGCGATCTCGGCCTTCGGGGCGGAGAGTGCACAGTAGTTGCACCCCCACCAGTAGTCTTGTCGTCTCCGGCTCGTGCCTGGCTGGCTTGCCGCGGCTGCGACGTGCTTGGTTGCCGCAGAGTGTCGCCGTTGGCGAAGCCGATGAGACTCTGGATGGTTGCCCTCCAATCGTCGATCTTGTCCGCCGTTGGAGGGTAGTCTAGGAGCAGCTGAGCTCGCGCCAAAGCTTCGGCTGCAGTGGCGGGCGGTGGTGGTGAACGGTGCGAGGAGCGGGATATGCTCGGACTTCTAACCACGTTAGAAGGAGCAATATCCTGTCCAGGCGACCGTGCCTCGCTCGTGCCAGCATGTTGGCGTGCATGGTGGTCCTGAGCTGTCCGAGATCCACCAGCTCGATCTTGGTCTAGCAAACGCATGGTACCATGAGTACCATGACGCTGCCGGTCCCGCGCCTTGAGACAGGCGCGGTGCATGTACGGACGCCGAGGTCTTGGAGTGCGCCCGGTCGTCGTGGGAGCCGGCTACGCCGCCGATGGGCAACGCAGCCTCGCCCTTGGTCCTGGCAGCACCGTGAGCTCCCTCGTCTGCGCCCGTTCTTCCGCCGGCGCTCGTCCCACCAGCCGTTTGTCACGGCGGTGGTGGGCAAGGCACGGACGGAGCAGCCGCCTCCGAAACCTTCTTCTTCGGCGGCATGTTGATGAAGATCTAGCTCGCAAGAACGCCGGATCTGGTTCGCACAACTTCGGCGCCCCCTACCTGGATCGCCAAAGATGTCGGGGTACTGATCCACGGGCACCTATGGGACCGGGTCCCTTTCGGTTCGGCGGGGGCGGAGGTCGTGCAAAGAGCAGATCGAGGTGATACGCGCGAGCGATTTACCCAGGTTCGGGCCGCACGGATGCGTAAAACCCTACTCCTGCTTTGTGGTTTGTATTGATTTCTTGCTCGGGAGCATGGAGTGCTACAGTACACTTCAGCAGCTAGCAAGACTGAGCGTGAGTGTTCCAACTAGCTAACGCCCTTCTACGTTGCACACAGTCCTCCTTTTATATGCTCAAGGGGTTCCCGACAGGCGGCAATGGAGGTAAAGGGCAAAAATGGACAGGTGCTGTGGTAGGCACAGCTACCTGTTACAGTGTATCATACCTAACCCTGACGGCAGGGGACAAGGGCCTTAAATGCCCGTCTGTGTCGCCTAAACAGTGCAAAAAGGGACCGCCAGGGACGCCACCGTTCGCCACGATGGCGATCTTGTCAGCGCCGCTTGCCACCGCACGCCGCTGGCTGCACAGCCTCCCGCCACGTACGCCCGGAAGGGTCCCAGAGCGACACGTTGGTGGATGTACTGGAGCGCGGGCCCAGGGAGGTGGCCTGTCACGGCAAGCGCCTTGCTGTTGTCGTTGTCTTGTCGCGCCCGGGAGCTTGTCGCTCACCGGTCCTTGCCGGGGCGCGTGGTGCGCCGCGGCAAGTTCCTTGAAATGCCTTAGGCGGCCTTCCCAGCAAGCTCCTCTTGCCGGGGTCTTTGGATGCTTTTGCTAGCCTTCCCAGCAAGCTCCTCTTGCCGGGGTCTTGTCTTCTTGGCTTGGACACTTTGTTCTTGAATGGCTCCAAAGGAACCACGGAGGACCTTGGCGGTCACCCAGCAAGCCTTGCCGCAGGATGCTGCGACTGCCCGTGCACAAGTTCGGGATACTAGGGTACCCCTACTCTAGTACACCGACACCAGATGGCGCTACTGGGCCTAATTCAGATAGGTCGTAAACGGGCCCTGGGTTAGCGGGCTGTAAATGGGCTATATGCGAACATGTCATTAACAGGCTTGCCGTGGGCCGGCCCGCCACCTTTTGACCAAGTCAAACGGGCCGGCCTTTTCACAGGAATGGGCCTCTGTTGGGTTGTGCCACATGTCGACGTATCATAGGCGCTTTGGGTCCAATGAGTGGATGACATCTGTCCCAACGGTGAGCCGACACATGCTTCCTCTAGCCAATGATGATTTTACACGTGGAAAATCCCCATTGGTCGGGGCTGTTAACGGGTTATCGTATCCAAAACCGGACCCGATAGCTTAACAGCGTTCCGTTACGGTGGATGCTACGTGTCAGTCACCCTTGACGAAAGCACTTCTGTGACGCGCGATTTATCGTCATGGAAGTGGACACTTTCGTGATGATAATTTTGGTAATGTCATGGAACACTTCTACGACAGCACAGGTATGCCTATCTTGATTCTGTCATAAATTTGTCATGCATGTACATGTATGACAGAAAACGTCACCTACTGTGACAAACACGTATCATTACGGAAGTGTCTTTTTGTAGTGTGCGGAAAAGCTCGACGAGTGGAGAGCCACCATCCGGAGCCTCGTCAGCGTTGCCAACAAAGATGAGCCGCGACTAGCGAGGCCCTCGGGCCGGTGCTCCGTCGAGCCACCGCGTGCCAATGGTGGAAGGGCCAGAGGTGCTGCGGCCATGGTGCACTCTCCTCCCCCACGCCAGCCACTACGGGTGTCGGTCCGTCGTGATGATGCTTGTGATAACATTTCCATAGCGTCGTCCGACCCACGGACCCACCGCGATCAGCGCCAAGTTCTTCGGGAGCGAGCCCATGAATACGCTCGAACCACCATCGAGCATCGGCGCGATGCATGGCACCAGTCAGATAGGCGGGCGGGGCCGACTATGGACCACCTAGCACCAGGAGGCTCTGGCGGCCTACCCTATGAGGTGGGTTGCCCATCCTTTACCCATGAGTTGTGGCAGTTCCAGTGGCCCTCCCACCGCACATTCAAACCCGACGTTGGTGAGACGTACAGCGGCAAGTCCCACCCGTCGGAGTTCCTCAGAATCTACACCATAGCGATGCAAGCTACTGGTGCTTGCAATGACAAGGTGCTTGCCAATTACTTCCTGTTGGCGCTTAAACCCATTGTCATGTCATGGTTGATGCACTTGTCGGTGGATTCCATTTCTTCTTGGCCGGATTTGTGTCATGAGTTCGTTGGCGCCTTCACTGGAGGCCACCAAGCTCATGGCCAGGCAAGCGATTTGCATATCATCCCCAAAAGGAAGGTGAAAACATGCGCAAGTACATACAGAGGTTCAGCCGGGTGCAGTACAACATCCTAGATGTTCATCCTGCGGCCGTGATCAGCGCATTCCATCAGAATGAGCACAACCGCAAGATGCGCGAAGAGCTGGCAATGAACAATGTCAAAGATGTGGTCGAGCTTGATGTTCTGGCTGATAGGTGCGCTCGAGCTGAAGAGGGGAGGAAGTACCCCAGCGAAGACGCCGGTGCGGAAACCGGCTCCACAGACGAAGTCACAGCCGCCCCGACGAAGAAGGGCCGGCGCCGCAACAGCAAGCGCAAGGGCAAGACTGTGCTTGCCGTCGAGGGATCCGAGGACACCGGCGCTGCCAAGAAGGCCAAGGCAGACGACCCCGGCAATGAAATTGCCGGGTGGGCCTGTTGCCGGGCCTTGGCGGCTGCCAACAAGCCAGGAGGCTCCGACAAGCAGTACTGCAAGATCCACCGCACCGAGGGCCACGACCTCCAGAATTGCCGACAAGTTGAGCTGCTTGCTGAGAAGCAAAAAGCTGAGTATGAGAGGCGGGACAAGGAGAAGGGTCGGGATGGTGCCGAAGGATCTGGTAATAAGCGTGGCGGCCAAGGAGGTCGCCACGGCAAGGATAACCAGCAAGAGAGGCCCTCCCGGGGCCGCGGCAAGAAGCAGGAAGACGACGGTCATGACGAGGATGACGAGTCCGGCGGGGATGAGTTTCAGAAAGCTACGAAGGCCATGTGCATCGACGGTGGCGCCTTGCTGCACACCTCTCACCGCCAACTCAAGCAATAGGAGAGTGAGATCACAGCAGTGGAACCATCATCCGATGCTCGAAGGCCCCTGAAGTGGTCCAGCACGCCTATTATTTTTGACATCGAGGACCACCCTGATCACACAACTGCGGTCGGGTGTTTGCCGTTGTTGGTTTCTCCGACAATACGCAACCTCCAGGTGAAAAAAATGCTAGTTGACAGCGGGGCCGGTCTGAACTTGATCTCGCCTATTGTAATCAAAATCCTGCAGATTCCCGATGGAGACCTCGAAGAGACGAGCTCGTTTCAAGGGGTCAACCCGGGAAGGAGTCAGCCAAAGGGTAAGGTCACGCTGCCCGTGACGTTTGGAGGCGAGTTAAACTACAGGACAGAGAATATTGTTTTTGATGTGGCCGAGATCCCCTTGGCCTACAACGGGATCCTCAGCCACCAAGCACTAGACAAGTTCATGGTGGCCTCACATTATGCCTACAACACACTGAAGATGCCTGGGCTGATGACCATCATTACCGTCCCCTCCGACAAGAAAGATGCACTGATCTGCGCTGACCAACTCTACTGGGAGGCAGTTGCAGCAACTGCCGCCAAGGCACTTGCTCCCGCCGCAGAAGCCCCGGGAGGGAAGAATACCGGCGAGACCTCTCGCACCCACTCCGGCAAGCGCAACTCTTCGGAGTGTTGTGCTCCCATCGAGGACGTGCCAGAGAGCTCCACCGGCAAGAACAAGAAATCCAGAGCTGCACCACCAGAGACCAAGAAGGTGTCCGTCAAGGAGGATCGCACGGGAGGGGCTTTCACCATAAGCTCCTCCCTTGACAGCAAATAGGAAGGCGTGCTCGTCACCTTCCTGCAGGCGAATGTCGATCTGTTTGCATGGCAAGCGTCTGACATCCCCGGCGTTCCCAGGGAGGTGATTGAGCACCATCTTGATGTCTGTCCTCATGCGCGACCCATCAAGCAGAAGGTCAGGAAGCAAGCTTTGGAACGACAAGAGTTCATCATGGAGGAGATCAGGGAGTTAGAAGTGGCAGGCTTGGAGAGGGTAGTACTTCATTCGACGTGGTTGGCCAATCCGGTGGTGGTGCGCAAGGCAAATGGGAAGTGGAGGTTGTGTATTGATTACACATATGTCAATAAGGCCTGTCCGAAGGACCCTTTCCCATTGTCGCGCATTGACCAGATTGTTGACTCCATGGCCAGGTGCGACTTGTTATCGTTCCTTGACACCTACTCAGGATACCACCAGATCTTCATGGCGAGAGAAGATGAAGAGAAGACAACATTCATCACCCCATGTGGTACGTATTGTTTCTTATGAATGACTTTCGGGTTGAAGAGTGTTGGCTCAACGTTTGCAAGAGCATTCCAAATTGGTTTTGAGCCCTGGCTACATAGAAACATGGAAGCTTATATGGATGACGTAGTGGTCAAAACCAAGGACAGGGCAACACTCGTAAAAGATTTGGAAGAGACGTTTGCAAATTTGCGCAAGATCAACCTTAAGCTGAACCTCGAGAAGTGTGTCTTCGGCGTTCCGTCCGGCAAACTTCTCGCGTTCTTTGTGTCACAGCGTTGGATTGAGGTGAATCTAGACAAGAACAAGACCATTGAGCAGATCGAGGCACCTAGGCGGATCAAGGATGTACGTCGGCTCACTGGCTGCGTTGCCGCCATGAGCAGATTCATCGCCAAGTTTGCTGAACGTGCCCTCCCCTTTTTCAAGATCTTGAAAAAGGCGGGCCCAATGAAATGGACCCCAGAGGCCGAGGCGGCCCTGCAGGATTTAAATAAGTACCTCTCCTCTGCGCCAGAACTGGTTGCGCCTAAACCACAAGAACCGTTGCTGCTATATCTGGTAGCGACGAACCAAGTGGTCAGCTCCGCGCTAGTGGCACAGAGGGAGGTCAACAAAGAGGCAATGGCAACAGCAGGGCTAGCGGATGGAAAACCGAAGCTCCCCCCAACAGGGCCTAGCGTTGGTAAGTCGAGGCCCCCGGCAGAGTCTGGCGCTGGCAAAGCAGAAGCGACGCAACCGAATGAAATAGTGCAGAAGAGGAAGATGATCTAACACCTAGTTTACTATGTCAACTCCCTCTTGCAGTGGGCTAGGTCAAGGTACTCCGGTGTGCAGAAATTGCTCTTCGGCCTCCTTATGTCCTCGAGGAAGCTGTGTCATTACTTCTAAGCACATGAAATCACTGTCGTCGCCCGCTTCCCGTTGCAAAGGATATTGCATAACCCAGACGCAATCGGGAGGATTGTGGAATGGGCTTTGGAACTGTCAAGCTTTGGTTTGAAGTTTGAAAGCACTTCGACAATTCAGAGTAGAGTCTTGGTGGAGTTCATTGTGGAATGGACCTCAACGCCCAACGAAGAGATTCAGGAGACCACTCTCCTCGGCAAGGAAACAAGTCGCGACTAGATTACATACTTTGACGGGGCTTTCTTGCTGCAAGGCGTCGGTGCTGGTGTGCTGCTCGTCACACCCACCGGGGAGCACCTCAAGTATGTAGTCCAGATGCACTTTCCCAGGGAGATGTCAACAAACAACACTGCTGAATACGAGGGGTTGCTTGCCGGTCTCAGGATCGCAGCAGACCTTGGAATCAAGAAGATCATCGTCAGGGGTGATTCATAGCTTGCCGTCAAGAAAGTTAACAAAGATTATCAAAGCCCATTGATGTAGGCCTACGTAGATGAAGTGAGGATCTGGAAGAGCGTTTTGACGGTATACAAGCGGAGCATGTTCCCTGAGTGGAGAACGGCATCGCCGACTACTAGTCCAAATGCGCTGCCTTCAAATTGCCTGTGGAACCAGGTACTTTTGTGCTTCGATTAACTCAACCATCCATTGAACCATCGAAAGGGCAGAACAAGCGAAGGAAATCAGTCCCCGACAACTACTTTCCCACCGAGCTCCCAGGAGCCGCTGACAAAGATGTTGCCGTGTACACTAGGCCCGCCATGGGGCAACAGACTCCGGCAGGGCATCAAGCCCTGGCCGTACAGACAACTGCTCCCATGACAGAGGAAACGCCTTTAGCCCTTGTCGTCGAGCCTCAGGCTCCGGCATGGGCACAGCATACCGTTTGATTCCTCCAAATACGGGAACTTCCTGAGGAGCAGGAAGAAGCAGAGAAAGTAGCCCATCGATGTGCCATGTACCAGTTCGTCGATGACGTTCTGTATAGAAAAAGACCAAACAGTGTGAAATTGAAGTGCATTCCCCGGGAGGAAGGACTGGAGCTGTTGGCAGAGATCCACAGAGGCATATGTGGCTCCCACATAGGGTCCACGGCCCTTCCGGCAAGGCATTCCGGCAAGGTTTCTTCTGGCCCACCGCTCTCCAGGATGCAACTGCACTAGTAACCAAGTGTGAAGCGTGCCAGTTCCATTCAAAGAAGCTTCATCAACCGGGTCAACCTCTCCAAACAATCCCTCTTTCCTGTCCATTCTCGATCTGGGGCTCGACATACTGGGCCCTTTTCCCCGCGCTGTCGGGGGCTTTGAGTACTTGTACGTTGCAATCGACAAGTTCACAAGGTGGCCGGAGGTGGAGGCAGTGAGAAAGGTGATAGTACAGTCGGCCGTCAACTTCTTCAAAGGACTAGCCTGCCGTTTTGGTGTGCCAAATAGGGTCATCACCGACAATGGCACGCAGTTCACAAGCCGCACCTTCATGTAGTACATCCAGCACCTCGGCAGCAAGGTATGCTTTGCTTCTGTTGCACGCCACGAAGCAATAGCCAGGCTGAGAGGGAAAATGCTGAAGTATTGTGAGGCCTCCAGACAAGAACTTTTGACAGGCTACACAAGTGCGGACAGCGCTGGATTGATGAATTGCCAGTGGTTCTTTGGTCAATCAAAACGACACCAAATCGTGCCACCGGCCAGACCCCTTTCTCCCTCGTTTACGGGGCAGAACCAGTTCTCCCCACGGAACTCAAGCACGGGTCACCTCGAGTGCTCGCTTATGATGGGCTTGAGCAAGAGCAGTTGTGGCAAGATGACACGACGCTCCTTGAGGAAGATCGTCTTCGGGCGGCTGTGCGAGCTGCACGCTACCAGCAAGCCTTGCGCCGCTATCATAGCCGCAAGGTTCATGCCCGAAGCTTTAAGGAAGGCGACCTTATTCTTTGGCACGTTCAGTCGGCCAAGAATTCCAACAAGTTGATGCCAAAGTGGGAAGGCCCTTATCGGGTAATACGAGTCACCAGGCCCGGCACAGTCCGCCTGGAGACCGAAGATGGTATTCCAGTGAGCAACTCCTGGAACATCGAATATCTTCGCAAGTTTTACCCATAAGGCGCGGTTGCCGGGCCCCCCGGCAAACCACCTTTTGTACAAGCCTTGCCGACAAGGCATGTAACCCAATGTACAAAGCCAGGCGCAGACCCTGAGCATAAATAAATGAAGCGCTGGCGCCCTAAGTTTTAGCATGCAAGCTAGGTTGAGTCTCTCTCTGTGTTAGGGTTGATAGTGCTTGGTGGCGACTAACCCTTAGCATAAAGGTCGAGTATGTGTCTTTCTATTCCTTTCCGGCCTTTTTGGTTCGCAGGGTGAGTGGACACTTCTGCTGAGCTGTTTGGAAGAAAGAGAACAGGCCGACGCCTCGACCCCGACGAGCCAAGGTTGCCGGGGGCTGCAGGCCTAAGGATCCGATCATGGCAAGCCAAGGTTGCCGAGGGCTGCAACATCAGATAAGTCTTTTTCCCCCACTCTGTGCCTCCGTATGAAACTTGAATGTATGAGACTTCGCTCGCTCTCATACCATCTTGCTCCCTCTGTCCCGTGTCCAAAAACCTTACTTTGGGCCGGAACTTGGTTGTAGTGCGATGGGAAGGGGACAAGCGAAGGGCCTAATCCTACTCAGCCCTACCTCCGCCAAGGGCATGAGTGTAGCCGAGCTATGGAGCACAAAGACGGCAAGGCCTGTTGTCGGGGTACAGTGTTTATCTTAAGATAACGAGGACTCGTTCCTTGGTGTGGCCCTCACCCACGCGCAAACAAAACCCGGCAAACACCCTTCTCTTCATTAATACGTTGCTTACAAGTACAATTCGTACGAAATGCATACATGAGCAAGGGGGTTACGAGATTCAAATCTTACAAAGGCCCGTAGGCTTAAAAACTGCAAAGAGATAAGATGCCCATGATACCTTTCTTGTCCCTCTCCTCGGGAAACAGAACGAGATCACAAAAGGGCAAAAGGAGTGCCTAGGCGAGGTACGAGCAGCAGAAGACGCCAAGAGAACATATCAGCGATCGTCCAGAAGGAGATCGGTGATGACGGTGCTGGAGGGAAAGCCGAAAGATGAGGCAGCGGTTTGGCAATATGCGAAAAAGGCGTCGAGGCCATCGTACTCCGACTTGATGGCCCACCGCCCACCTTCCTCTTCTTCCCCGTCCCTCCAACGCCAGCCGCCCGAGGCGACGACCCCGAGAAGTTCAAGGAGCTGGCGATGCAGATGATGGTGCTGTCGAGCGCCCGAAGACCTTGACGGAGAGCAAATCACTCTCCGCTAGGTTGAAGCAGAGGACGTGCCCATCCATTAAGCAATGGGCACGTGCAAAGGTTTTCCAGCCCCAGAGAAGGAGCATCACTTGAGGGGCGGGGAACCCTGTGTTCACCCACATGTCGCCATGGCAACACCCCCTCGTGTGAAACCTCGGCGCGGTGGCTGGTCGATCTCCAACACCCTCGCGAACGCTCGGGGAAGACGAAGGCGGCGGCGCAGTGGCCCACGCAGCTGCAGGATAAACTCAAGTGCCGAGTCCCCGACATGGCCGCTCGGTGAAGCAGGAGGAGTTGGCGGAGGAGACGGCGAGGGGGACGGAGACGATGCAAGCACCCCCCCTTCACTGTCGCCGCTGCCTCGACCGCCTCGCCGACCGCGGCCCCGTCCGATGGCCCTGCCTCGAGCATGGCCGTCACCCTGGGCATCTAGCTCTTCCTTGACCGCCATAGCCCTCTGGCGGGAGGAGGACCTGGTCACCTCCGCAGAAGGACGGGCGTGGCCACGCCCCCTCGACATGACAGTGAGTGGGGATGGAGACGAAGGAGAGACGCAGGGAGATGCTCTTCCTCCTACCCCTGATTTCCCTTTTTATAGTTGGGGAGGGGAGGCCGAAAGACTAGCTCTGCGCCCCTGAAGAGCCCGCTCGAATCCGGCTCATTAAAGTGGCAGCGAGTGTCGGTGTCAAAACCGGTGGATCTCAGGTAGGGGGTCCCGAACTGTACATCTAAGGTTGATGGTAACAGGAGGAGGGGGACACAATGTTTACCCAAGTTCGGGCCCTCTCGATGGAGGTAATACCCTACTTCCTGCTTGATTGACCTTGATGATATGAGTATTACAAGAGTTGATCTACCATGAGATCGTAAAGGCTAAACCCTAGAAGCTAGCCTATGATTACGATTGTTGTTGTCCTACGGACTAAACCCTCTGGTTTATATAGACACCGGAGGGGGCTAGGGTTACACAGAGTCGGTTACAAGGGAGGAGATCTACATATCTGAATTGCCAAGCTTGCCTTCCACGCAAAGGAGAGTCCCACCCGTACACGGGATGAATTCTTCAATCTTGAATCTTCATAGTCCAATAGTCCGGCCAAAGTATATAGTCCGGGTGCCGAGGACCCCCTAATCCAGGACTCCCTTGGTAGCCCCTGAACCAGGCTTCAGTGATGATGAGTCCGGCGCGCAGATTGTCTCGGCATTGCAAGGCGGGTTCTTCTCCAAATCTGAGTACCTCTCGTAACGAGTAGTGTCCGGCTTCCCATGAATGTTTCACTCCTCGGCTTCTGTGCTTTCATAATGGCTATCTTCCACGTGTCGAGCGAATGCGAGAAGTCGGGGCATTTTTACATTTGCCACCCTAACCATGTGAGTAAATCATCTATTTAAAGAGTCGGGGATCCTCAGATCCAAATCACACCATCCTCCCACAACGAGTATCCATCGGAGCGCGCCCGGAAAAGTCCATCCCGTCATGGTCGGCCATCGCAGCTCCTCCTCTCGCTCCCGTAGCACTAAGCCAGGAAATTGGGAGAAGTGTTTCGTCCCCCACAGCCAATTAGTAGAGTTACAGACCCAAGGGTTTCTCCCTCCTGCGTATATGGTCCCCGTCCGAGCCGGACTAGCCACTTATAATGGCGGGGAGAAAGCGGAGAGCTTTCCCAACTCATCCATGGGGTAGAGGGTATGCCTTGTCCCTTACTTACTAAGGGGACCCGGATTTCCAATCCATCCGTTCCTCTGCGGGCTCCTGGAGTTCTACGGCCTCCAGCTGCATAATTTTACTCCCGCCTCCATATTACACATCGCCGGCTACGTCGCCTTTTGTGAGTTGTTTCTGGGCTGCGAAGCTCATTTCGAGCTATGGAAGAGGCTATTCTGCCTTGTACCCCGTACACAGGTGGGGTCAATATATCAAGTGTGTGGAGCCGAAATATGGCGCATCGCCGGGACCAGATACCTATCCGGTACTCCGAAGAAGACATCCGAAGACTGGCCTTCGGAGTGGTTTTATATGGAGGATGCCCCCCTTCCGGACCCTATTCGGATGGGCCTTCCTGGGTTTAGTAATGCCCCTTTGAAGAAACGCCGCAGCTGGCGCCCTCAGAGCCCCCAGGAGGAAGATAACAGAGCGGTCCTTTACGTGATGGGCAGGATAAAAACGCTTGCCAAATCAGGACTGGCAATAATCAAGGTTATGTCAATATGTATAATGCGGGGGGTGCAGCTACTTCAGTATCGGGGGAAACCCATGTGGCACTTCAATGGAGAAGATGATGCCACCCGCTGCGGTTGTAAAGGTCCGGACTCCGCCGCTGCTCTAGCGAAAATACTGCCCGATTCATACAAAGGAGAGGAAGAGGAGTTCATCCGCATTAAGCCACGGGATGGATTCTCCATGTACAACCCCCCAAACTGGGTGAGCTGCTACTTTTTACTCCAGACCTTCCCGCATTCTTCATCATAAATATTTACCTTGCTATTTCATAGCAGGAACTGTGAAAAGCTGTGAGGGAGGTCCACAGCCTGTCTCCACAGCCAGAGGACCCTGACCGGGCCCCCGACCCCGGACTCGAAGAAGATCCGGACATATTTGTGGAGCTTATCGATAGGACGTTCTATCAATTAAGCTGCGACGGTGCCTTGGTGGCCATCATAGCCAATTATCCTGGCCTGCTCCCTGCATCGCATGTAAGTAAAACCAGAGTCCCAACTTCCGAGAAGGATCCCTTTTTTGCACTTCACCCACCGCACACATATGGTGTCTTACAGGGAAGGCCCTCGGGACGCCATGCCGAACCCGCGGTGACTCACCAACAAGGGGCACCGAAGTCGGGTAGGCTTAAAAGGAAGGCGGCCAGGACTGAGACGCCGTCACAGAGGTATGAAAAAGAACCCTGCTTTGTGGTTGTCGTCTTTAAAATATAATAACGTCCATGGTTCCTGGCAGGAAAAACGCTCGCCGGACCATGTCCGGAGGGCCGGCCGGCCACGCCTCCACAAGCCGGACTCCAGAGCCGGACTTAGAGGCAGATGCTAACATGGGGACAACACCGGATGTTCCTCCTACAGAGGATGCGGATAGGCTGTCTGCTACGAATTCCAAAGTGGAGAGTGCCATGAATCACAGGCGTCGCCGGGCTGTACTCCGCGACCCTGGTTTCTCCGAAGAGGCGTTTGATGCCTTCAACTCAGGAGACGCGTACATCCGAGCTGCTCAAAATGGTCTTGCCAGAGCCACAGACCAGTATATAAAGGATATACGGGTTAGAAAATCTGATACTTATGTATATTAGTAACCCCTAAACTTGAAACAGTTGGCACAATTGATTTAAGGATCATTATATGCGTAGGTTCTTACAGAGAAGAATACCCAGTTGTCTCGAGAACTAGAGGAGTGCAAAGCCCAGCTACGGGCTGCAGTTGCCGAAATGAAGGAGTCCAAGAAGGCCCCATCTGGTAACACTTGTTCTGATAGAAAAGAATGAAATGACATGTACCAGTTAGTATTCGGCATGCATGCAAATCTAACAATAGATTCTGCAGATGATCCCGGAGTGAATCCGAAGATCGTGCGAGGGGAGGAGCAACATGCTCAACGACAGCTAGAGGCTGGCGAGCACGTGCTTACGCAGGTTAGGCAGGAGAAAAATGATCTCCAAGATGCCAATACCCGGCTGGGCGTTGAACTGAAAGATGTTCGGGCCCAGCTAGCTGACTCTGTAAAGGAGAATAAGAGGCTTCGACGCGGCATTTTTAGTAAGTGCTTGAACAACCTTTTATAGAGTTCGGCGAAGAAACCGGCTAACAGAGTTATATCTGTAGGTATGCTGACGTGTCATCCCAAAGAGGAGATGCCCAGATCTACGGGCGATCTTCTGCCAGAGCTCTCACAACTGCACGAATAAGTTCGGCAGGTGATGCAGGGCATTGCCTAGGCCTTGTGGCCATCCGCCCCCCTGCCAGGAGGCATGGGGGAGCTCATAGAGATGCTCAAGGGAGCGTGGCGGCGCTTCCAATTATAGAAGATATCTACCTGCCGACAAGGTGCAAGGTAAGCCTGGGCCATGGTGAAGACGTGATATACTAGGGCTGACCCGAACCACATGGCCGAGGTCGGACATGTGGGGTCTGATGGGAAAGAGATCCTCGTTAGTCTGGTATATGACCAGGTAAAATTAGCCGCAAAGTATTCCCAACAGGACTGTAGGTTAGACAACATGTTGGATGGTATAGAAGAAGAATTTAGTCAGTCTAAGTGACAGTGTACTTCAAGTGACATATTTTGTCCCTAACCGGATTGTAAATCATTTGCCATGGCGGACCTTTTCGCTTCGACCTCCGGACTCGACGGTTCGGAGTGTATCCGAATACCCACTCAGTTATGTAAAAACTGGGGTACGCGTGGAAACCAGGCGTAGGGGTCATAACTGCTTGAACAGACAAGTACCCAACTAGCTATGTTATATTACATGGATAGTAAGAAACATCTTCCAAGGAGAATAGTTCCGTTAAGGGTTCCTTTCCCTAGGTACGCATGCATTGATGTGCATGTCCGAACTACGAAAAGAGACGCAGGATATAAACATCTGGGGGCATGTATTGCAATAAGTAAAAGTCATCTTTTGTTCACCGACCAAATATTCCCTTAAGAATGCTAGCTTTCGGCTTCACCCAGTCTGAGGTACACATCTGGCTGACCCGGCAGTAACAATCGCAGAGGTGCTCCTCTTATGCCCTAGCCGAATTAACGGGAACTTAGGGCATAAACACAAGAGCCAGGCAACCTAGTTTGGCCAAAACTTAAGTCATATCGATGCATATAATGGTGAAGAAAAGGTACATGTGGAAAAGTAACACATGTGCAGGGGGCATAGAGCCCAGAACATAATTATATTAAGCTTCTTTATAAGAAGCCCCCAGGTATAATGAGCACACATGGCGCGTCAAGATTGTGTAGTCAAGACACATTTTAACCTTTTAAGGCCGTGAAGAAAAATGGAAGAAAGAAAGACAGATAGCATATATATATATATATATAAACACTATTCTGATCACGGGATCAGAATAATATTCTGATCACAACCTGAACTGCCTGAGTAACGCGCCTGACCTTCCCTCTGTACGAACCCGACCTTCGGGCTATCTTCTCAACTGTGCCTTCTACCACGAGTTTTTCTGATTGTTCGTGTTGTTGGTGATGTAAGTGTAATTTTTACACGGTTTTTAGACTCTAAATGCTTGTTTTGATTAGGAATCTAGCTCGTTGGCGGACTTGCTCTCGGACGGTGATGAACATGGGTCTGTCACAAGTGTTTTGCATGTACTGGATGTTCTAGGATCCCTAATAGGATGAGAATTGGTTTTAGGTACGAGTTTACTTCATGATTTGTTGTTATTTTTGAACAAATTCGATTTGGTGTTCCGCCACCTCTGTTCTTCGTCTGCGGGATTGGTTTTGGCCACTGTTGTAGATTTGTAGGTTTTCTGTTCAAATTGGGTGTGGATTTGTGTGCATTAGTGAGACAAAATGCTGCCCATGTTGTTAATTTGAATATGCGAGCTCATACAAATCGAAATCCGGCGATTGGATCTTCTGCCTCCCGCCGTGGTTTTTTGTTCGAGGGACAGTATGATGGGGATCATTTTCTTATTTATCCGGAGCATGATGACATTCGAAATGACGGTTGAATCCTCCCCGTTTTGTTAATTCGATTTGGCTGGCTCATTCATTCCGAAATTGCGGATTGCACTTTCTGCCTCCCGTCGCGGTTTGTTGTTCGAGCGCACTGATTGATGGCGGATCTTTTTTGGATGTTTTATCTGGAGTATGACGACGTTCGAAATGGCTTTTGACGTGTCGGAATTGACCCAAACGATTAAATCTGGGAACCAAATTTAATCGGGGTTGTTGTTTCAATCAATTTTCGTTCTGTTGTACAAGCTGGACTGCTAGAACTTTCGCACCTGAACTTCTATGTTGTAAGTAGATGCTTGACTTCAGTCGATGGTTTGTTATTTTTGATGATCCACTATCTTCAGTAGATGCTGGACTTCTTTCTAATTAATGGCTGAACTTCTGGTTTTCCACATTGCATTCCATATTTTGCAAGGCAAACGTGCATGGTGCTATATATTTTCTTTTTTTCTTTTTTTCATAATTTTAGTTCTTGAGATGTTATTTTTAGAGTTTGTCTAGTGGTCAATCATGGGATTAGTACAAGAATGCATGCACTTTTTCCAGATCATCTAAGGGTCGTTGTACAAGCTGGACTTCTGTACTGTTCATACTTGAACTTCTGTTTTTCCTTCTTTGCAAGGTAATGGAGCAAGCCCTATGTGTTTCTTTCTTTTTTATGTTATTTTCATTCTTTTGCATTGCTTTGGATTTTTTTGATAGTCCCATGAGCAACCATGTAATTGGCATACGGATATGCGTATATTTCTTATTTTTTTTCTAGTATGTTTTCGTATTTATAGTAGTTGTTCGATCTTCAGTGAATAACTATCCTGAACTTCTGTATGCTAATCGTTTTTAAAATGTTAATTTGAGGTTTTGAAAAAATATATTACTCAGTGTAGATTTGTTTTTGTTTAGCTAGAACTCGGTGTTCTTTTTGCCTTTGATGTGTTGCAGCATGTGGATCTTGAGCCTGTGCGCACTGAAAGACCAGGAGAAAAAGTTGCATATTACAAGATAGCTAGTAGGTGGTCCTGAATTGATGAGTGTTTTCTTTAGAGTTGATGATATGATCGGTTCTTGTCCTAACGATGTTTCTTAACTTAGACAACTATAATGGGCCTTGGATGAGCTATTCATTAAGCATGATTTCCGTCGAGTAATCATTCTGGAAGGTCTGATCTCCTTGATGGTTCTTGTTCTTAGATGTTTCCGCATGCCATCTCATTTCCATGGTTAATTGGTTAACATATGACATGGAGATCGCCCCAAATTTCTTTGACTACTTCGAGGCTGCAGCGAAATTACTTGATACTGACAAGTATGTTACAATTGTACTCTGATTATACATGTCAAGACAATGAATAAATATCAAGCGTGTTTAATTATGTTACTGTAATTGTTGTTGTTGTGGTATTGAAGGACGATAATGGCTGTTTCTTCTTGGAATGACAATGGACAAAAGCAGTTTGTTTATGACCCAAGTTGGTTCTCTATTCTGATAGGCCTCTGTTCACCTTTATTTCCGCATTAGAAGGAAGATTTGCTCAATTTTTCTAGATAATGCTTTGCAGAGGCTCTTTACCATTCAAAGCATCGAGGTCGGGGTCTGTTTTTAAAATGCTCAAGATCTTTCATTGAATAACTGTCCCGAACTTCTATATCTTTTCTATTTGAACTTCTTTAATTATAATTATGTTTGTTATTTTAGGATTTAAATGGGCCTGTTGACAAATGCGGTAGCGTGAGGCCGAGCAGGGGGGAGGGGGGTCGGTGCAACGCGTATGGGCTTGGGATTGAGTACTTGCTGCTGGGAACTTCTGAGCTTCTTCATGTGTCTCTCGTGTTCCTGTCAAAAAAGAAAAAAAATGTTTATTAGCACACAAGTTACATCTGCCTATACCTTTCTAACTGAACTTAGCATTATTCACAGCCTGAACTTCTCATATATAAAGCTATTTGTAGCCTGGACTGATGCTCATAAATTACCTGAACTTTGCATGGCTGTAAGAAGGCAGATTTTCTACTATTTGCATCCTGGACTGATGCTCACAGACTACATGAACTTCACATGTTACAGCAGGCAGATTTAAAAAAGCTTTTGTAGCCTGGACTGACGCTCAGAGATGTACCTGAACTCATGGATGCGAAGTTCAGGCAGATTTACTACTATTTTTGGCAGCCTGAACTTCTCATGGACTGATGCTACACACCACCTGAACTTCTCATGGCAGTAAGAAAATAACAAGCAGAGGGAAGAAGTTCAACCATACCCTGGCTAGAAGTTCGGTCAACCTTTTCACAGCAGCTGATAGGCCACCTTGTGAGCAATTTGTCGGAGAGCTAGGAGAGGAACCGCATGGCAATCCATGACTTGCATAGGGCGCGAAGTTCATCTGCACGAAGCAAGAAGCTCAGGCAAGGGATGATTGAAGAAGAAGGCGACAAGTGGGAGGAAGTTCATGTACCGCTGCTGGATTTGAAGGCGCCTCCGATGTCGCCTTCGCCGTGGAGTTGCCCCGTTGGCCGCGCCGTTCGCCATAGCTTGCGTCGGGGCCGTCATCTTCTCTGCCAATGCGTCGGGCGGTGAATATGGAAGGAGGATGCGGCTTCCGGAAGTCCATGGCGGCTTCGCCGCGTCCAGGCGACGCGGGCTCCCTCGCGCCGGCGTCCGCCATCGCTCGCTCGCCCGCGCCGGTGGTCGGCCAGGATCTGGGGAAGGAGGTGAGGGGCCGGATCCGGCCGGCCAGGAGCTGGAGACGGGGGAGAGGCGGCGGATCCGGCCGGCCAGGAGCTCGAGACGGGGGGAGGCGACGGATCCGGCGAAGATCGGCGGCGACCACGGGGAAGGTCAAGGGATCGAGGGGAGGAGGGGGGCTGGGGCGGCTTCGGTATCGGGATCAGGTGGATCCTGTCGGGGAGCCTTGGGATCCAGTGGATCCTGTCGGGCCGGCAGCAGTTCAGAAGTTCGGGAGGGCCCGGTCGGGCCCTATATAGGGGCTGCTGTGATCCAAATAACTATTCTAATCCCAGGATTAGAATAGTGCTGTCCTATATATATATATATATATATATATATATATATATATATATATATATATATATATATATATATATATATATATATGACAAATTTTTTCTACAAGCATAGGTAGTTACCCTCCTAATTATCCACCGTCGATGTGCAACAGGACAGATCGGGTTTGCGGGCGCGCATGAATCTGTTATTCACATGCAACCTAGTTTTTTAATTAAATAATCCGGCCGATTTACTAGCTAGTTTAAACAACCCACTTGATTGTCGCTGCATGCATGCCTGTTGCATGCGCTAGTCCGTTCGATCCATAGTAGTATCATTTTTTTATAGAATCTATAGAGTAGTATGTTGACACGTTAACTGGATTAACACGTCTTGGAATTATGTGTATGTCTACTAGCTTAGAGTGCTGTTGGCCGGCCATGGTACCAAAATATGCATGTTTAACAGAGAATTTTCAAGTTATTAGTTAAAGGGATTAATGAAGAGATGAGTATATTCATCTAATCTTGGGAGTATATGAATCTAAAAAGGAGTATATCACAAAAAAGGAAGTTGAAAAGGGAGTATTTTTCATACTATCATACTCCCTTAGTTTCATATAGTATGTAGTATATCACATCATGCAAAAAATGTATGCAGTATATCACTGAACATTTTTTTCTAGAAAGGTAGTATCGAGTATATATGAACTAAGGTAGTATGGAGTTCATATAGTATGTAGTATATCACTGAACAATTTTTCTAGAAAGGTAGTATATGACCGAAATGGAGTATGAAGTATCTTTTTTTAATAGTGCGAAGTATATTTCTAGAAAGGTAGTATGGAGTATATAAACAAGAATGGTATGGAGTATGTCGACAAAAACAAGAGAGTTTTTCTTTTAATTAAGTTGCAAAAATATAAAACTATAGGATTAACATACTCCCTCCGTCTCAAAAAAATGTTTCAATCTTAGTACAACTTTGTACTAGAGTTAGTACAAAGTTGAGACACTTATTTTGGAACGGAAGGAGTAGTATATTTTATCATTCATGTGTACACATCATGTATATGTATATATACCTCAACTTGAAGTATGTTGTATGTAAACCGTCCTAAAAGAATACTCCGAACACCATTCTAGTGACCATACAGGTATTGTCATCATAGGCTACAATCAATACATTTTACTAACATGAACGATAGTGGAGTCCAATGATCGATTGTATCTATACAATCCTGGCCGCCGGCCTGCTGATATACACAAGGCAAAACGAACTAGTTCTACTAAGGACAAGCCTTGGAGATTTAGAACGTGCAAAACATCTAGCTAGATACTCATGATACGTATGCATGTCTTGTAGCCATTGTTGCCGCTGGATTATGGGGTAGCAGATCAGGTATGTATCTAGTGTTGATGAAGACGGTGTATATTTGAGTGATCACACCTTGCGCACTCGATGGCCGCCACGGATTACGCAGCTTGGTTCCTTAGGAGTGAGTCCATGCAGCTAGCGTTGTGCTGCAAACGCGGAGCCAATACCGGATTTGAGGGACGTCGTCGGCGTCGGCGTCGGCGTCAGCCACGCTGGCAGGCCGGATGGCGGGGTGCATATCGGATAGCTGAAAAATCCACCAGCCAATAAAATACGTAAGTGGCTCGCTAGTACTTCCGGAACATTAATGGAGATAAAAGGAGACAATCTAGCATGAAGATTATACATGAAACGACGGAAATCACAAACAAAGAAAGAATCTCACGGGATGCATGGATGGAAATTGCGGGGCCATACGGAATACCTTACTTGTTGTTGATAATTGCCCCAGATCCCATTATTTCGGTGCAGATGTGATTTGGAGAGAGAGAGATCTTTGGATGGCATCGATCCAGGAAAGGCTGCGCCATAAAAATCGGGACATCCGGCCAACAACTAATCGGGTTCAAGATTAATTACGTTTTACTGTGCCCGATCCGTTTAGGAATGCACGAATCTCAAAGAATCTAACGGCAATAGAGATGGAGGTAACTACCACCTAGTGGTAGGATGTATTTTTCCTATATATATATATATATATATATATATATATAAGGTGGAGGTAAGGAGACGAACACAGAGTCTGGCACTAGGTGTAGAACCTTTGGAGTCTGGCCGCATTCGATGGGTTTGGCTCGAGTCGATTGTCCAATGCATCCCGCAGACGGTACGCCCCACCGGTTAGAACTTTGTTAATAACGAAGGGACCTTCCCATTTGGGCTTGAGCTTGTCCTTTTTCTTCTCTGGTAGGCGTAGAACGAGTTCGCCCATGTTATAAGTTTTGACCCGTACTTCTCTGCTTTGATACCGTCGAGCCTGTTGCTGATAGAATGCGGAGCGGGCTTTTGCAACGTCACGCTCCTCCTCCACGGCGTCTAAACTGTCCTGCCGATCAAGCTCGGCTTCTTTCTCTTCGTACATACGCACTCGAGGTGAGTCATGAATGATGTCACAGGGCAGTACCGCTTCTGCGCCGTACACCATAAAAATGGTGTGTATCTGGTAGTGCGATTCAGCGTGGTCCGTAGCCCCCATAGTACGGAGTCGAGCTCCTCAACCCAGTGCGTATCTGATTCCTTCAAGGATCGCACTAATCTGGCTTTAATGCCGCTCATAATAAGACCATTTGCTCATTCGACTTGACAGTTTGTTTGGGGTGACAGACAGAGGCATAATCGAGCTTAATGCCCATGTTGCCGCACCAAGTTTTTACCTCGTCAGCTATAAAGTTCGAGCCGTTATCGGTGAGATGCTGTGGGGGACACTGATACGTCTCCAACGTATCTATAATTTTTGATTGCTTCATGCTATATTATCTACTGTTTTGGACATTATTGGGCTTTATTATCCACTTTTATATTATTTTTGGGACTAACCTATTAACCGGAGGCCCAGCCCAGAATTGCTGTTTTTTTGCCTATTTTAGGGTTTCGAAGAAAAGGAATATCAAATGGAGTCCAAACAGAATGAAACCTTCGGGAACGTGATTTTCTCACCGAACATGATTCAGGAGACTTGGACCCTACGTCAAGAAACAAAGGAGGAGGCCACGAGGTACGGGGGCGCGCCTACCCCCCCCCCCAGGCGCGCCCACCACCCTCGTGGGCCCCTTATTGCTCCACTAACGTACTCCTTCCTCCTATATATACCTACGTACCCCCAAACGATCAGATACGGAGCCAAAATCCTAATTCCACCGCCGTAACTTTCTGTATCCATGAGATCCCATCATGGGGCCTGTTCCGGAGCTCCGCCGGAGGGGGCATCGATCACGGAGGGCTTCTACATCAACACCATAGCCTCTCCGATGAAGTGTGAGTAGTTTACTTCAGACATACGGGTCCATAGTTAGTAGCTAGATGGCTTCTTCTCTCTTTTTGGATCTCAATACAATGTTCTCCCCCTCTCTTGTGGAGATCTATTCGATGTAATCTTCTTTTTGCGGTGTGTTTGTTGAGACCGATGAATTGTGGGTTTATGATCAAGTCTATCTATGAACAATATTTGAATCTTCTCTGAATTCTTTTATGTATGATTGGTTATCTTTGCAAGTCTCTTCGAATTATCAGTTTGGTTTGGCCTACTAGATTGATCTTTCTTGCAATAGGAGAAGTGCTTAGCTTTGGGTTCAATCTTGCGGTGTACTTTCCCAGTGATAGTAGGGGCAGCAAGGCACGTATTGTATTGTTGCCATCGAGGATAACAAGATGGGGTTTTCATCATATTGCATGAGTTTATCCCTCTACATCTTGTCATCTTGCTTAAGGCGTTACTCTGTTTTCATGAACTTAATACTCTAGATGCATGCTAGATAGCAGTCGATGAGTGGAGTAATAGTAGTAGATGCAGGCAGGAGTCGGTCTACTTGTCTTGGACGTGATGCCTATATACATGATCATACCTAGATATTCTCATAACTATGCTCAATTCTGTCAATTGCTCAACAGTAATTCGTTCACCCACCGTAAAATACGTATGCTCTTGAGAGAAGCCACTATGGCCCCCGGGTCTATCTTCATCATATTAATCTTCCAATACTTAGTTATTTCCTTTTCTTTTACTTTGCTTTTATTTTACTTTGCATCTTTATTACAAAAATACCAAAAATATTATCTTATCATATCTATCAGATCTCACTCTCGTAAGTGACCGTGAAGGGATTGACAACCCCTTATTGCGTTGGTTGCGAGGAGTTATTTGCTTTGTGCGGGTACAAGGGACTCGCGCGTAGCCTCCTACTGGATTGATACCTTGGTTCTCAAAAACTGAGGGAAATACTTACGATACTTTGCTGCATCATCCTTTCCTCTTCGGGGAAATCCAACGTAGTGTTCAAGAGGTAGCAAGAAGAATTTCTGGCGCTGTTGCCGAGGAGTCTACGCTAAAGTCAATATACCAAGTACCCATCACAATCCTTATCTCCCGCATTACATTATTTGCCATTTGCCTCTCGTTTTCCTCTCCCCCACTTCACCCTTGCCGTTTTATTCGCCCTCTCTCTCTATCCTCCCTCTCTTTCTCTATTTGCCTCTTTTTGCCCGCTTGCTTTTTGTTTGCTTGTGTGTTGGATTGCTTGCTTGTCACGATGGCTCAAGATAACACTAAATTGTGTGACTTTACCAATACCAACAACAATGATTTTATTAGCACTCTGATTGCTCCTCTTACCGATGTTGAATCTTGTGAAATTAATGCCGCTTTGCCGAATCTTGTCATGAAAGATCTGTTTTCCGGCCCTCCTAGTGAAGATGCCGCTACCCATCTAAATAGCTTCGTTGATTTGTGTGATATGCAAAAGAAGAAACATGTGGATAATGATATTGTTAAATTGAAGTTATTTCCTTTTTTTCTTAGAGATCGTGCTAAAGCTTGGTTTTTGTCTTTGCCTAAAAATAGTATTGATTCTTGGAATAAGTGCAAAGATGCTTTTATCTCTAAGTATTTTCCTCCCACTAAGATCATCTCCCTTGGAAACGATATTATGAATTTTAAGCAACTTGATCATGAATCTGTTGCGCAAGCTTGGGAGAGGATGAAATTAATGATACGCAATTGCCCTACTCATGGTTTGAATTTGTGGATGATTATACAATTTTTTTGATGCCGGATTGAATTTTGCTTCTAGAAATCTTTTAGATTCGACCGCGGGAGGCACTTTCATGGAAATCACTTTAGGAGAAGCTACTAAACTCCTAGATAATATTATGGTTAATTATTCTCAATGGCACACTGAAAGATCTACTAATAAAAAGGTGCATGTGATAGAATAAATTAATGTTTTGAGTGGAAAGATGGATGAACTTATGAAATTATTTGCTAGTAAAAGTGTTTCTTCTGATCCTAATGATATGCCCTTGTCTACTTTGATTGAGAATAATAATGAATCTATGGATGTGAATTTTGTTGGTAGGAACAATTTTGGTAACAACGCGTATAGAGGAAATTTTAATCCTAGGCCTTATCCTAGTAATCCCTCTAATAATTATGGTAATTCCTACAACAATTCTTATGGAAATTATAATAAGATGCCCTCCAATTTTGAATCTAATATTAAAGAATTTATTACTTCGCAAAAGAATTTCAATGCTTTGATTGAAGAAAAATTGCTTAAGATTGATGAGTTGGCTAGGAACGTTGATAGAATTTCTCTTGATGTTGATTCTTTGAAACTTAGATCTATTCCACTTAAGCATGATATCAATGAGTCTCTCAAATCCATGAGAATTTCCATTGATGAGTGCAAAGAAAGAACCGCTAGGATGCGTGCTAAGAAAGATGCCTTTATAAGAGAGTGTTCTTTTAGTTCCTATGAAAATAAAGATGAAGATCTAAAAGTTATTGATGTGTCCCCTATTAAATCTTTTTTTTGCAATATGAATATTAATAATGATGGGACTGAATATGATCCACCTTTACCAAGAAGGCGTTCCAAGAATTCTGAGTTTTTAGATCTTGATGCTAAATTTGATAAAAGTGGGATTAAAGAAATTAAAACCCTAGATGTTGCTAAACCCACTATTTTGGATTTCAAGGAATTTAATTATGAAAATTGCTCTTTGATTGATTGTATTTCCTTGTTGCAATCCGTGCTAAATTCTCCTCAAGCTTATAGTCAAAATAAAGCGTTTACTAAACATGTCGTTGATGCCTTGATGCAATCTTATGAAGAAAAACTTGAGTTGGAAGTTTATATCCCTAGAAAACTTTATGATGAGTGGGAAACAACTATTAAAATTAAGATTAAAGATCATGAGTTCTATGCTTTATGTGATTTGGGTGCTAGTGTTTCCACGATTCCAAAGACTTTGTGTGATCTGTTAGGTTTCCGTGATTTTGATGATTGCTCTCTAAACTTGCACCTTGCGGATTCCACTATTAAGAAACCTATGGGAAGAATTAATGATGTTCTTATTGTTGCAAATAGGAATTATGTACCCATAGATTTTATTGTTCTTGACATAGATTGCAATCCTTCATGTCCTATTATTCTTGGTAGACCTTTCCTTAGAACGATTGGTGCAATTATTGATATGAAGGAAGGAAATATTAGATTCCAATTTCCGTTAAAGAAAGGCATGGAACACTTTACTAAAATTAAATTAAATTACCTTATGAATCTATTATGAGATCCACTTATGGATTGCCTACCAAAGATGGCAATACCTAGATCTATCCTTGCTTTTTATGCCTAGCTACGGGCATTAAACGATAGCGCTTGTAGGGAGGCATCCTAATTTTGTTTTTATTCCTTGCTTTTTGCTCCTGTTTAGTAATAAATAATTTATCTAGCCTCTGTTTAGGTTGTGTTTTTTGTGTTTAATTAGTGTTTGTGCCAAGTAGAACCGTTGGGAAGACTTGGGGAAAGTCTTGTTGAACTTGCTGTAAAAAACAGAAACTTTAGCGCTCACGAGAAATGCTGCCATTTTTATTTGGAAAGTGATATTTAGTTAATTCTTTGTGCATATGATTAATAGAAAAATTTCTGACGTCCAGCAATTTATTTTAGAACTTTTGGGGTTCCAGTTCTTGCGCTAGCTACAGATTACTACAGACTGTTCTGTTTTTGACAGATTCTGTTTTTCGTGTGTTGTTTGGTTATTTTGATGAATCTATGGCTAGTAAAATAGTTTATAAACCATAGATAAGTTGGAATACAGTAGGTTTAACACAAATATAAATAAAGAATGAGTTCATTGCAGTACCTTGAAGTGGTCTTTTGTTTTCTTTCGCTAACGGAGCTCATGAGATTTTCTACTTTAAGTTTTGTGTTGTGAAGTTTTCAAGTTTTGGGTAAAGATTTGACGGATTATGGAACAAGGAGTGGAAAGAGCCTAAGATTGGGGATGCCCATGGCACCCCCAAGATAATCTAAGGAAACCTAAAAGCCAAAGCTTGGGGATGCCCCGGAAGGCATCCCCTCTTTTCATCTACTTCTATCGGTAACTTTACTTGGAGCTATATTTTTATTCACCACATGATATGTGTTTTGCTTGGAGCGTCTTGTATGATTTGAGTCTTTGCTTTTTAGTTTACCACAATCATCCTTGCTGTACACACCTTTTGAGAGAGCCATACATGATTTGGAATTTGTTAAAATACTCTATGTGCTTCG
The DNA here is from genome assembly GCF_003073215.2 of Triticum urartu. Lineage (NCBI taxonomy): Eukaryota > Viridiplantae > Streptophyta > Magnoliopsida > Poales > Poaceae > Triticum > Triticum urartu. Next base: position 591,391,010 of record NC_053025.1, read on the forward strand.
CTTATATCTTTTGAGTTATATAGTTTTGCTCTAGTACTTGACTTATATCTTTTAGAGCACGGTGGTGGATTTGTTTTATAGAAACTATTGATCTCTCATGCTTCACTTAGATTATTTTGAGAGTCTTAAATAGCATGGTAATTTGCTTAAATAATCCTAATATGCTAGGTGTTCAAGATTAGTAAAAAAATTCTTATGAGTGTTTTGAGTACTAAGAGAAGTTTGATGCTTGATGATTGTTTTGAGATATGGAGGTAATAATATCAAAGTCGTGCTAGTTGAGTAGTTGTGAATTTGAGAAATGCTTGTGTTGAAGTTTGCAAGTCCCGTAGCATGCACGTATGGTAAACGTTATGTAACAAATTTGAAACATGAGGTGTTATTTCATTGTCCTCCTTATGAGTGGCGGTCGGGGATGAGCGATGGTCTTTTCCTACCAATCTATCCCCCTAGGAGCATGCGCGTAGTGCTTGGTTTTTGATGACTTGTAGATTTTTTCAATAAGTATGTGAGTTCTTTATGACTAATGTTGAGTCCATGGATTATACGCACTCTCACCCTTCCATCATTGCTAGCCTCTTCGGTATCGTGCATTGCCCTTTCTCACATTGACAGTTGGTGCAAACTTCGCCGGTGCATCCAAACCCCGTGATATGATACGCTCTTTCATACATAAACCTCCTGATATCTTCCTCAAAACAGCCACCATACCTACCTATTATGGCATTTCCATAGCCATTCCGAGATATACTGCCATGCAACTTTCCACCATTACGTTTATCATGACACATTCATCATTGTCATATTGCTTAGCATGATCATGTAGTTGACATAGTATTTGTGGAAAAGACACCGTTCATAATTCTTTCATACATGTCACTCTTGGTTCATTGCATATCCCGGTACACCGCCGGAGGCATTCATATAGAGTAATCTTTTGTACTAGCATCGAGTTGTAATCATTGAGTTGTAAATAAATAGAAGTGTGATGATCATCATTTTCTAGAGCATTGTCCCAAGTGAGGAAAAAAAGAAAGGCCATAAAAAAGAGAAAGGCCCAAATAAAAAAAATGAGAGAAAATGAGAGAAGGGACAATGTTACTATCCTTTGCCACACTTGTGCTTCAAAGTAGCACCATAATCTTCATGATAGGGAGTCTTTTGTTTTGTCACTTTCATATACTAGTGGGAAATTTTCATTATAGAACTTGGCTTGTATATTCCAACAATGGGCCTCCTCAAGTGCCCTAGGTCTTCGTGAGCAAGAAAGTTGGATGCACACCCACTTAGTTTCTTTTGTTGAGCTTTCATACATTTATAGCTCTAGTGCATCCGTTGCATGGCAATCCCTACTCCTTGCATTAACATCAATCGATGGGCATCTCCATAGCCCATTGATTAGCCTCATTGATGTGAGACTTTCTCCTTTTTTGTCTTCTCCACATAACCCCCTCATCATATTCTATTCCACCCATAGTACTATATCCATGGCTCGCGCTCATATATTACGTGAAAGTTTATAGGTTTGAGATTACTAAAGTATGAAACAATTGCTTGGCATGTCATCGGGGTTGTGCATGATGAGAGCATTCTTGTGTGACGAAACTGGAGCATGACTAAACTATATGATTTTGTGGGGATGAACTTTCTTTGGCCATGTTATTTTGAGAAGACATAATTGCTTAGTTAGTATGCTTTATTATTTTTATGTCAATATGAACTTTTATCTTGAATCTTTCGGATCTAAATATTCATACCACAATTAAGAAGAATTACATTAAAATTATGCCAAGTAGCACTCCGCATCAAAAATTCTGTTTTTCTCATTTACCTACTCGAGGACGAGGAGGAATTAAGCTTCGTGATGCTTGATACGTCTCCAACGTATCTATAATTTTTGATTGCTCCATGCTATAGTATCTACTGTTTTGGACATTTGGGCTTTATTATCCACTTTTATATTATTTTTGGGACTAACCTATTAACCGAAGGCCCAGCCTAGAATTGCTGTTTTTTTGCCTATTTTAGGGTTTCGAAGAAAAGGAATATCAAACGGAGTCCAAACAGAATGAAACCTTCGGGAACGTGATTTTCTCACCGAACATGATCCAGGAGACTTGGACCCTACGTCAAGAAACAAAGGAGGAGGCCACGAGGTAAGGCGGCGCGCCTACCCCCCCCCCCCCCCCCCCCCCCCCCCCCCCCCCCCCCCCCCCCCCCCCCCCAGGCGCGCCCACCACCCTCGTGGGCCCCTTATTGCTCCACTAACGTACTCCTTCCTCCTATATATACCTACGTACCCCCAAACGATCAGATACGGAGCCAAAATCCTAATTCCACCGCCGTAACTTTCTGTATCCATGAGATCCCATCATGGGGCCTGTTCCGGAGCTCCGCCGGAGGGGGCATCGATCACGGAGGGCTTCTACATCAACACCATAGCCTCTCCGATGAAGTGTGAGTAGTTTACTTCAGACATACGGGTCCATAGTTAGTAGCTAGATGGCTTCTTCTCTCTTTTTGGATCTCAATACAATGTTCTCCCCCTCTCTTGTGGAGATCTATTTAATGTAATCTTCTTTTTGCGGTGTGTTTGTTGAGACCGATGAATTGTGGGTTTATGATCAAGTCTATCTATGAACAATATTTGAATCTTCTCTGAATTCTTTTATGTATGATTGGTTATCTTTGCAAGTCTCTTCGAATTATCAGTTTGGTTTGGCCTACTAGATTGATCTTTCTTGCAATGGGAGAAGTGCTTAGCTTTGGGTTCAATCTTGCGGTGTACTTTCCCAGTGATAGTAGGGGCAGCAAGGCACATATTGTATTGTTGTCATCGAGGATAACAAGATGGGGTTTTCATCATATTGCATGAGTTTATCCCTCTACATCTTGTCATCTTGCTTAAGGCGTTACTCTATTTTCATGAACTTAATACTCTAGATGCATGTTGGATAGCGGTCGATGAGTGGAGTAATAGTAGTAGATGCAGGCAGGAGTCGGTCTACTTGTCTTGGACGTGATGCCTATATACATGATCATACCTAGATATTCTCATAACTATGCTCAATTTTGTCAATTGCTCAACAGTAATTCATTCACCCACCGTAAAACACTTATGCTCCTGAGAGAAGCCACTAGTGAAACCTATGGACCCCGGGTCTATCTTCATCATATTAATCTTCCAATACTTAGTTATTTACTTTGCTTTTATTTTACTTTGCATCTTTATTACAAAAATACCAAAAAAAATATCTTATCATATCTATCAGATCTCACTCTCGTAAGTGACCGTGAAGGGATTGACAACCCCTTATCGCGTTGGTTGCGAAGAGTTATTTGCTTTGTGCAGGTACGAGGGAGTCGCATGTAGCCTCCTACTGGATTGATACCTTGGTTCTCAAAAACTGAGGGAAATACTTATGCTACTTTGCTGCATCATCCTTTCCTCTTCGGGGAAATCCAACGCAGTGCTCAAGAGGTAGAAGACACCTTAACGGTGTACAACCCCGGATATGAAGTCTATCACTGGTCCGGACTCGGTCGTTGTAACTGGTTTGGCTTCTATACATTTGGTGAATTTATCCACCATGACCAACAGGTACTTTTTCTTATGGCTTCCTCCTTTAAGGGGTCCGACCATATCAAGCCCCCAGACCGCAAAGGGCCAAGTAATGGGGATTGTTTGTAGAGCGGTAGGTGGCATATGGCTTTGATTTGCAAAAAGCTAAAAACCGACGCAATGTTGGACGAGGTCCTGTGCGTCTGCTCGGGCTATCGGCCAGTAGAAACCTGTACGGAAGGCCTTGCTTACAAGGGCGCGAGCTGCGGCGTGATGGCCGCCGAGTCCAGCATGAATTTCTTCCAAAAGTTGCCGTCCTTCCTCATCGGAGATGCACCTTTGAAGTACTCCGCTAGTGCTTTTCTTATAAAGCTCTCCCTCGTGGACCTTGTGGGCTTTAGACCGCCGCACAATGCAACGTGCCTCGTTTGGGTCCTCAGGAAGTTCTTGCCTATTTAGGTAAGCCAAGAAGGGTTTTGTCCACAGGGCGATGACAGCCATAATCACGTGGGCCGAAGGTGTTATTTCGGTGGCGGAGCCTCCGATTACGTCAGAGTGTTCGGGATCTGGTGTTGTGGCCGGATCCGGACTGTTGTTGCCGGTCTCCCCTTCCCACGCCATGGATGGCTTAAACAGCCTTTCCAAGAAGATATTAGGTGGGACAGGGTCGCACTTAGCGCCGATGCGTGCGAGGATATCTGCCGCTTGATTGTTTTCTCGGACCACATGGTGGAATTCGAGCCCCTCGAACCGAGCTGAAATTTTGAGGACGGCATTGCGGTAAGCCGCCATTTTTGGGTCCTTGGCGTCAAAGTCTCCATTTATTTGAGATATTGCAAGGTTCGAATCCCCATGCACCTCTAGGCGTTGAATGCCCATGGAGACTACCATCCGAAGACCATGCAACAGGGCCTCATATTCTGCTGCATTGTTGGAGTCTGTGTATAATATTTGGAGTGCGTATTGGACTGTATCTCCGGTGGGGGATGTCAGGACGGCGCCTGCCCCCAAACCAGCCAGCATCTTAGAGCCGTCGAAATGCATGATCCAATTGGAGTACGTGCCGTACTCTTTAGGGAGTTCGGCTTTTGTCCATTCGGTGACGAAATCAGTCAGAACTTGCGACTTAATGGCTCGCCGTGGTTTGTATATTATGTCAAACGGGAGGAGCTCAATAGCCCATTTGGCAATCTGGCCCCTGGCATCGCGGTTATTTATTATGTCGTTGAGTGGTACTTCAGAGGCCACCATAATTGAGCACTCTTGAAAGTAGTGTCATAGCTTTCGAGATGCCATGAAGACCGCGTATGCTATCTTTTGATAATGTGGGTACCGCGATTTGCATGGAGTGAGGATAGTGGATACATAGTATACCGGCTTTTGAAGCGGGAAATTATGTCCGTCCGTCTCTCGTTCGACGACGAGCACTGCGCTTACAACCTGGCGTGTTGCCGCTATATATAACAGCATTGGTTCGCCAATATTTGGCGTGGCTAAGATCGAGTTGCTTGCCAAGAGGGCTTTTATTTCTTCCAATCCAGTCGTGGCTGCATCCGTCCACTGGAAGTGTTCGGTGCGTCGAAGAAGGCGATAAAGAGGTAATGCCTTTTCTCCCAATCGGGAGATAAAGCGGCTTAAGGCAGCCACGCATCCGGTTAATTTCTGGACTTGCTTGAGGTCTGTTGGGATAGCCAACTGTGACAGAGCTCGGATTTTATCCGGATTTGCTTCAATTCCTCTACTGGAAACGATGAAGCCCCAGAGTTTTTCGGCGGGCACACCGAAAACGCATTTTTCCGGATTGAGCTTAATGTCATATGTTCGGAGATTATCGAACGTAAGCCTCCAGTCGTCTATTAATGATTCGACGTGTCTGGTTTTAATGACCACATCATCTACGTATGCCTCCACTGTTTTGTCGATTTGTGTTTCCAGGCATGTCTGAATCATGTGTTGATAGGTTGCACCGGCGTTTTTTTAACCCGAAAGGCATGGTGTTAAAACAGAAGGGGCCGTATGGAGTCATGAATGTCGTTGCGGCTTGATCGGACTTTGCCATCTTAATTTGATGGTATCCGGAGTATGCGTCGAGGAAACACAATGAGTCGTGTCCTGCGGTAGCGTCGATAATTTGATCGATGCGGGGGAGGGGGAAGGGATCCTTGGGGCAAGCCTTGTTAAGGTCCTTGAAATCGGCACATAGGCGCCATGATTTTTCCTTCTTTGGTACCATCACCAGGTTTCATAGCCAGTCCGGATGTTTTATTTCTCTAATGAATCCGGCCTCGAGTAACTTGGCTAACTCTTCTCCCATGGCTTGTCACTTAGGCTCAGAGAAACGCTGAAGAGTCTGCTTGACCGGCTTGAATCCCTTTAGAATATTTAGGCTATGCTCGGCCAGCCTGCGTGGGATTCCTGGCATGTCTGAAGGATGCCAGGCGAAGATGTCCCAATTCTCGCGCAAGAACTCCTGTAGTGCGGCGTCTGTTGTGGGGTTCAGCTGTGCCCCAATGGATGCTGTTTTTGTAGGGTCCGTTGGGTGGACCTGCAATTTGACTGTTTCGTCCGCTGGTTTAGAAGAGGTGGACTTGGGTCTTTTGTCGAGTATCACGTCGTCCCTGTCCACTATGGAGCGCATCGTAGTTAATTCTTCGGCCGCGAGGGCTTTGGATAATGCCTCGAGGGCCAGTGCGGCGGTTTTATTTTCGGCGCGGAGTGCTATGTCCGGATCACTAGCTAGAGTGATGATTCCATTGGGCCCGGGCATCTTGAGCTTCATGTACCCGTAATGGGGTATAGCTTGGAAGATCGTGAATGCCTACCGCCCTAAAAGGGTGTGGTATCCGCTGCTAAACAGGACCACATGGAATGTGATTTCTTTGGACCTATAATTCTCCGACGTGCCAAACACAACATCTAGTGTGATTTTTCCCGCACATCGTGCCTCCCGACTAGGGATGATTCCTCTGAAGGTCGGTGCTGCTTTGCTCAATGCGGCTCTTGTCTATTTCCATTTTGCTGAGAGTCTCCTCGTAGATGAGGTTTAATCCGTTGCCACCGTCCATGAGCACTTTAGTAAGCCGGAAGCCGTCCAGAATTGGACTAAGGACCAAAGCGTCTGGTGCTCGGGCTGTTCGGAATTGAGGTTCGTCACTGACATTGAAGGTTATAGCCGTATAGTTCCATGGATTTATTGTTGCAACATGGCAGACTTTGGCGAGGCTGTGGAGTGCTCGCTTGCGCCTATTATTTGAGGCGAAAGTCTCGAAGACTGTCAGTATTGTATTGTTATTTTCCACGAGATGGTGCTCTATGATATTGTTGATGAGGAGATCCTCGCCGCTCTAGGCCACCTGCCGGAGTATCCAACATGCTTGAAGGCTATGTGTTGGCATGGTATCCGGTGTACTGTGAATTTTGCACGGCCCATTAAGCCATCCCTCCAATATGGTTCCACGCCCTGTAGTGGGCTTTGGTTTCTTTGTAATTCGATTGGGTGACTTATGAGAGTACACCCTTTTAGTTCGGATGAAGGGTTTAGTGAGAGCCGGAGGATCCTAGAATTTTGTTTGGGTTTTCCAGGTGCTTTCCATCGCACAGTACTTCTGTACTATGGCCGCCAAGTCAGCGAAGTGTGCTATGTCACAGTGACTTATGGCGTCGAGGATTCCCTTGTCCGTGCAATTTTTGCAAAAGAATGAAATTGCGGCTTCCTCACGACAGTCCTTGACCTTGCTCATTACAAGGAGGAATCTGGCCCAATAGTGATGTACTGTCTCTTGGGGCTCTTGTCTGATGTGGGAAAGATCACTTATGTGAGGGTGGGTGCGTAGATTTAGGTCCAAACCCTGACCCGATCTGAGACCCAGGGGCAGAGGGGTTTCCGAGCTTGGCAGTTCAGGCTCCAGGACGTTGCCCAATGGTTCTGGCCCACTGTCCGATTCTAGGTTCGAACCTTGGGCCATGTCCTCCCGTAGATGGGTATCCGACTCGGAGAGCTTGGGAATCCGGACTTAGTTTGTCCTCAAAATAGAGGAAGAATCACTGCATTGCTCCTCCACCACTGCTATTTGATGGGTGACCGGCGTTAATCTCCCTTTGGTCGGGTTTAAGCCCGATCCGATCATAGTCCGTAGCGACTCCCAAGGCGGCGATGCGACCCAAGAGCTCGTGCAAAGAAGAGAGCTCCATTGGGTCCATCTACTCAGTGAATCCCGAGCCGACGTGGAGGTTGTTTTTGATGACCCGAGAAGTCACCGTCGGCGCGACGGACGAGCTGGCGGTCATGACGAAGCCACCTAGTCGAAGAGTTTGGCCTACAGCCAGGGCTCCCCTAGAGGTAATGTTGTTCTTGACAACAAGACGAGCCATGAAGCCTTATCGTGACGGCACCGCAGAACTCTCAATGAAAGAACCAATGTCGGTGTCAAAACCGGCGGATCTCGGGTAGGGGGTCTCGAACTGTGCGTCTAAGGCTGATGGTAACAGGAGCCGGGGGACACAATGTTTACCCAAATTCGGGCCCTCTCGATGGAGGTACTACCCTACTTCCTGCTTGATTGATCTTGATGATATGAGTATTACAAGAGTTGATCTACCACGAGATCGTAAAGGCTAAACCCTAGAAGCTAGCCTATGATTATGATTGTTGTTGTCCTATGGACTAAACCCTTCGGTTTATATAGACACCGGAGGGGGCTAGGGTTACACAGAGTCGGTTACAAGGGAGGAGATCTACATATCTGAATTGCCAAGCTTGCCTTCCACGCAAAGGAGAGTCCCACCCGGACACGGGACGAAGTCTTCAATGTTGAATCTTCATAGTCCAACAGTCTGGCCAAAGTATATAGTCCGGCTGTCCGAGGACCCCCTAATCCAGGACTCCCTCAGCGAGCGAGGCCATCGACCGCCCTCCCCGCCCAATCGAAGGCACGTGAGTATCGACCCCCGCATGCCTTCCCATACTCCATGCATCTGTCACCTACCCCGCGCCGTGCATGCGGCTTACGTGGCGTAAGGATCAGGCGTAATGGGAAACATGGAATGACGGTTCCAAGGTGGAGAGAGTAAATGAGCGGCGGCTCCGCCATTTCGAGAGGACACGCAAGCCGCCTCATTCCGCACACGACCCCCACGTCACGCATCCGACGTGGGTCGTGGGGAAGTGCGACGGGTGAGGAAGATACAGCAGTAAAAATCGAGCCCGCATGTCCGCACACCGTTTTGGTGCCAGCCCAACAACGCATCGCGCTTATGTATGGCACAGGCCCGGGGGCTCCTGTCGGTGCACAAAAGTAGGGGCTCTCTTTTGTACCCCTTTACTTGTGCGCAGACAGTAAGATTCGCGCCTACGGCCATACCTAGCGGGGCAGAGGAAGCAGAAGCACAGGAATACTAGAGCAGTGCTCCAGCCAGGAGCACAAGACAACCAAAACAACACCAACGCCAGAGACATGAAGAGCAAGAGGGTGAGGTGGACTCCCCCGGCAAGACCCTTGCCAGGGCGGCCTCCGCGGCCCCGGCAAGAGCCTTGCCGGGGCAACTTGCCCAATGCCAACAGAGCGCGCCACCCTTGAGCCCAAGGGTTCCAACACCATCAACCACATCGGAACCAAAGCTCGGGAGGCACCTCCCTGGTGGCATGCAGATCTTCGAGAAGATCATAGGCGCACAAGACTAGATGAGGACTAGAAGATGACGATCCTCGACAAAATCCTTGCCAAGGAAATCCATGAGACCCCCGGCAAGATCCTTGCCGGGGACGACCGTGATGCCACGGCAAGACCCTTGCCGGGGCCCCGGCAAGGGCCTTGCCGAGGACACCTGCGGTGCCACAGCTAGGCCCACGTCTGCCAAGACCCCACCGCCATTCCCATACAGCTGCCAGCCCAACCAGCTGGGCAGGCACCTGCATGGTGACGCGTGGCCTCCAGGCCAACTCAGCAAGCACCTACGTGGTGGCATGCAGATCTTCGTGAAGACTCTACCACCAGGCCATCTCAGCAGGCTGCCAGCTTGCATGGCGCTGCATGCCTCATTGGCCTGGACGCGCGTCGGAGCGAGATGGAACGGCGACGGATGGGACGGGCCTCGTTACCGTCCCCAATAAAGCAATGGGACACCTAAGGAGCACATTTAATGTGCCTAGTCCCGTGATGACAGGCGATAAGCTTGTACACTGTTTACCTTTCCACCTCCTGTGTGCCACTGTGGCGACCCTTTTTTGACTATAAAAGGAGGCCCGAGGCGTACTAGAGAAGGATTCGGATCTTTTGGACTACGCACGCACCGCGGCTAGTTCGAAGGCTCAAGAACACTCAAATATACACCAAAGCAGGACTATGGTATTACGCATCCATGCGGCCCGAACCTGGGTAAATGATCCTTGTGCTGCCTACTAGACCCGCTCTTTGCACACTCCGCGCCCGCCAACCGTAGAAGGGGTCCCAGTGATCCCATAGGTGTCGTTCCCACCGACAGATGGACTGATTGAGATGAGAGAAGCTGGTATGAACTCGACCTATCTTGTTTTTGTAAATATGATTAGTTCATTGTTCCCGATTCAGCCTATTATGAATGAAATATGTTTGCAATGACAATTAGAGATTATAGTTGCTCATGACATGCTTAATTAGCTAGGAGTTTATAATGGTTTACCTTGCGTGCCAACATGCTATTAAAATGGTTGTGATGTGGTATGATAGGGTGGTATCCTCCTTTGAACAATTTGAGTGGCTTGACTTGGCACATGTTCACGCATGGAGTTGAAACAAAATCAACATAGCCTCCATGATATTTATGTTCATGCTGAATTAAATCCTACTCATGCTTGCACTCAGTGTTGATTAATTTTAATGCATGTTCATGACTGTTGTCGCTCTCTAGCTGGTCGCTTCCCAGTCTCTTTCTAGCCTTCACTTGTACTAAGCGGGAATACTGCTTGTGCATCCACTTCCATAAAACCCAAAGGTTATTCCATATGAGTCCACCATACCTTCCTATATGCGGTATCTACCTGCCGTTCCAAGTAAATTTGTATGTACCAAACTCTAAACCTTCAAATGAAATTCTGTTTTGTATGCTCGAATAGCTCATGTATCAACTAGGGTTGTCTATATCTTCCATGCTAGGTAGGTTATTCTCAAGAGGAGTGGACTGCGCTCCTCATTCACGAGAAAATGGCTGGTAACCGGGGTGCCTAGTCCCATGCTTAAATTAAAATAATTGCAAACAAAACTCCCCAGGGATTGTTGTTAGTTGGAGGCACCCATTATTTCGGACAAGCCATGGATTGATGTTTGTTGGTGGTGGGGGAGTATAAACTTTACCATTCTATTTGAGAACCGCCTATAATGTGTGTAGCATGGAACATATCGAGATCTCTCAGTTGTTATGTTGACAATGAAAGTATAACACTCAAAATATTATTTATCTCTATTTCAAAATCGAGCTCTGGCACCTCTACAAATCCCTGCTTCCCTCTGCAAAGGGCCTATCCATTTACTTTTATGTTGAGTCATCATCCTCTTATTAAAAAGCACCAGTTGGAGAGCACCGCTGTCATATGCATGCATTACTATTAGTTTAGATTGAGTATGACAGTGACTGGATCTCTTTTACCATGAATTACAATGTTTAGTCAGTCCTTGAACTTCAAAGGTGCTCTGCATTTATGTTTTGTGGTCTCAGAAAGGGCTAGCGAGATACAATCTTGTTATATCTTCTTGTGATTGTTTTGAGAAAGTGTTGTCATCCGAGATTTATTATTATTGCTCGCTAGTTGATTATATATAAATATGAGTAAACATGAGACCTAAATGTTATTGTGAATATGGTTAGTTCATAATCTTTGCTGAAAACTTGAATGCTGGATTTACATATTTACAACAACAAGATCAAACAGAGTTTGTAAAAGTTTTTTCGTTATCACTTTCAGTTTGTCAACTGAATTGCTTGAGGACAAGCAAAGGTTTAAGCTTGGGGGAGTTGATACGTCTCCATCGTATATCTACTTTTCCAAACACTTTTGACCTTGCTTTGGACTCTAACTTGCATGATTTGAATGGACTAACCCGGACTGACGCTGTTTTCAGCAGAATTGCCATGGTGTTATTTTTGTGCAGAAATAAAAGTTCTCAGAATGACCTGAAACTTCACGGAGAATTTTTTGGAATTTATAAAAAATATTGGTGAAAGAATCAACACCAGGGGGCCGACACCCTGTCCACGAGGGTGGGGGCGCGCCCCCTGTCTCGTGGGCCCCCTAAGGCTCCACCGACCTCAACTCCAACTCTATATATTCATGTTCGGGGAGAAAAAATCAGAGAGAAGGATTCATCGCATTTTATGATACGGAGCCGCCGCCAAGCCCTAATCTCTCTTGGGAGGGCTGGTCTGGAGTCCGTTTGGGGCTCCAGAGAGGGGAATCCGTCGCCATCATCATCATCAACCTTCCTCCATCACCAATTTCATGATGCTCACCGCCGTGGATGAGTAATTACATCGTAGGCTTGCTGGACGGTGATGGGTTGGATGAGATTTATCATGTAATCGAGTTAGTTTTGTTAGGGTTTGATCCCTAGTATCCATTATGTTCTGAGATTGATATTGTTATGACTTTGCTATGCTTAATGCTTCTCACTAGGGCCCGAGTGCCATGATTTCAGATCTGGACTTATTATGTTTCCATGAATATATGTGAGTTATTGATCCTATTTTGCAAGTCAATAGTCACCTACTATGAGTTATGATCCGGTAACCCCGAAGTGACAATAACCGGGATTCGGGACCACTCCTGGTGATGACTATAGTTTGAGGAGTTCATGTATTCACTAAGTGTTAATGCTTTGTTCCGGTACTCTATTAAAAGGAGGCCTTAATATCCCTTAGTTTCCAATAGGACCCCGTTGCCACGGGAGGGTAGGACAAAAGATTTCATGCAAGTTCTTTTCCATAAGCACGTATGACTATATTCGGAATACATGCATACATTACATTAATGAACTGGAGCTAGTTCTGTGTCACCCTATATTATAATTGTTGCATGAGGAATCGCATCTGACATAATTATCCATCACTGATCCATTGCCTATGAGCTATTCACATATTGATCTCTGCTTAGTTACTTTTCCGTTGCCACTGTTACAATCACTACAAAACCAATACTGTTACTTTTGCCACCGTTACCGTTACTTCCATATTACTTTGCTACTAAATACTTTGCTGCAGATATTAAGTCTTTCAGGTGTGGTTGAATTGACAACTGAACTGTTAATACTTGAGAATATTCTTTGGCTCCCCTTGTGTCGAATCAATAAATTTGGGTTGAATACTCTATCCTCGAAAACTGTTGTGATCCCCTATACTTGTGGGTTATTAAGGTGCACTACAGGTATCTCTGAAAGTGTCTGTTGGGTTGGCACGAATCGAGACTTGGATTTGTCGCTCCGTATGACGGAGAGGTATCTCTGGGCCCACTCGGCAATGCATCATCATAATGAGCTCAATGTGACTAAGGAGTTAGCCAGGGATCATGCATTATGGAACGAGTAAAGAGACTTGCCGGTAACGAGATTGAACGAGGTATGGGGATACCGACGATAGAATCTTGGGAAAGTAACATACCAATGGACAAAGGGAATTGTATAAGCGATTGATTGAATCCCCGACATCGTGGTTCATCCGATGAGATCATCGTGGAACATGTGGGAGCCAATATGGGTATCTAGATCCCGCTATTGGTTATTGGCCGGAGGGTGTGTCTCGGTCATGTCTGCATGGTTCCCGAACTCATAGGGTCCACACACTTAAGGTTCGGTGACACTAGAGTTGTAATGAAAATAGTATGTGGTTACCAAAGGTTGTTCGGAGTCCTGGATGAGATCCCGGATGTGATGAGGAACTTTGGACTGGTCCGGAGGTGAAGATTGATATATTGGACGAAGGGTATTGGCGTCCAGAATTGTTCTGGGAGTACCGAGTGACGACCAGCGTGACCGAAAGGAGTTTCGGAGGCCCTGGCAAGCGTTTGGGGCCTTATGGGCCAAGGGGAGGGGGCACACCAGCCCACTAAGGGGTTATGCGCCCCTCCCACCCCATCTCACATAACCTGGAGAGGTGGGGGCGCCTCCCCTAGGGCATCCACCCCTCCCGGCTTGGGGGGCAAGTTTCCTAGGGGTCGGATCGCCCAAACCCATCTAGGGTTTCCCCTGTGGCCTCCGCCCCTCCACTAGGGAAACCCTAGGGCGCCTCCTCCTTCCTCCTTCCCCCTATATATAGTGAGGGAGAGAGAGGGCAGCTGCACCCCTTCCCCAGGCGCAGCCCCTCCCTCCTCCAACACCTCCTCCTCCATAGTGCTTAGCGAAGCTCTGTTCGAGAACCACAAGCTCCACCGCCACCATGACGTCGTGCTTCCGGAGTTCTCCCTCAACTTCTCCTCTCTCCTTGCTGGATCAAGAAGGAGGTGGCGTCCCCGGGCTATACGTGTGTTGAACGCGGAGGCCCCGTCCGTTCGGCACTTGGATCGGATCTTCCGTGATTTGAATCGCCGTGAGTACGACTCCATCAACCGCGTTCTTGTAACGCTTCCGCTTAGCGATCTTCAAGGGTATGAAGATGCACTCCCTCTCTCTCTCGTTGCTAGCATCTTCTAGATTGATCTTGGTGACACGTAGGAAAATTTTGAATTATTACTACGTTACCCAATAGATAATAGTTGCCGGTATGTCACAAATGTGTATGGACCTAACTCTGTGGATGGCAAACTAGAATTTGTGTCTTGGCTGCAGAATCTTAATATCAATCAGAACAAGCTTTGGATGATATTGGGGGATTTCAACTTTATCAGAGGCCCTGATCACAGAAACAAGCCAGGTGGTGACCCAAACAGCATGATGCTCTTCAATAATATCATCATAAATCTTGATTTAGTGGAAATACCATTGAAAGGAAGATCATATACTTGGAGTAATAAATAGGACAACCCACTGTTGGAAAAGTTGGATTGGTTGTTCACTAGTTCCCACTGGACTACCGCTCATCCTTCTACCATGGCAATCCCTTTGGCCAAGATCTCATCTAACCATGACCCATCAAAGTCATGATAGAAGTAACATTCCTAAATGCAACATCTTCAGATTTGAGGAATTTTGGACAGAGTTAATGGTTTCATTGAAGTAGTAGAAAACCATTGGTACAATTCAATACACTTCTCTAATTCTGCCAAACATCTCAATGCCAAGTTTAAGGCACTTAGAAGAGGCTTCAAAAAGTGGAGTAAGAAATTCTCACAGCTCAGTAAAACTATTGAGAACTGTTGTTTCCATGTCAACCTTATTAATGGTGTGGAAGATCAAAGGTTACTTACCAGGGGGATTCATGAATATCCTCATCATCCATACTAATAAGCTTTTGGAGGCTAAAAGAATATACTGGAGAATAAGAGCAAATATTAGATGGGAAAAACTTGGTGATGAGAATACTAAGTTTTTTCATGCTATTGCATCACAGGTATTTAGACATAATTACATCACTTTCCTGATATCTTTAGATGGTCAATACGGTTATGATCATGATCAAAAGGCTGCCATAATCTGGGCTTCATTTAAGGAGAGAATTAGCACACAGAATGACAGTTATAGGGACTTTGACATTTCCCATTTGAGCATGAATAGTATACCTTTAGATCTGGATAGGCCTTTTTCCACTGAGGAAATTGATGAAATTATTAAAAACATGCCCAATGATAAGTCCTCTGGACCTAATGGCTTTGATGGTTTATTTATGAAAAAGTGTTGGCACATCACCAAGCATTGTTTTTATAAATTCATTAATGATTTTCATTAAGAATCTGTATCTCTGCCGCATATCAATACTGCTTATATTGCCCTTATCCCTAAAAAGGACAACCCTGAATCACCCATTGATTTTAGGCATATTTCCCTAGTGAGTATGCCTATCAAAATTCTCACAAAATTACTTGCCAACATAGCTCAGCTAGTTATTCTATCAAGAGTTAGCAAAAATCTGTATGGGTTTATTAAAACTAGGAACATTCAGGACTGTCTTGCTTGGAGTTTTGAATACATCCACATGTGTCAGAAATCAAAAAAGGAAATCATCATTTTCAAGATTGACTTTGTGAAAGCTTTTGACAAGGTTAACTATACTGATATCCTTTTCATGATGAAGCACTTTGGATTTAGTGACAAACGGATCAGATGGGTCAACATGATTTTGTCTACTGCTTCCACCTCTATTATTCTTAATGGTGTGCCTGGGAAAAATATACATTGTAAATGTGGTGTTAGGCAAGGGGATCCATTTTCACCTCTTTTATATGTACTGGTTGGAGATTTAATGCAAATTTTGGTCAATGAAGCTTGGAGAAGTGGTGTTCTTAGTTTACCTATTGACACCAATTACACTGAAAGTTATCCCATTATCCAGTATGATGATGAGACACTTGTCATATTACCTGCAGATGAGGAACAAATTAACATTTTCACTGGCATACTGGATAGTTTCTCCAGGTTCACTGGGCTAATTGTTAACTACAAGAAATCATCTCTTGTTCAAATCAATATCTCTAATGAGAGAGCCCAAGAATTAGCAGACATTCTTAAATGTAAGAAGGAGTCTGACGGTGTCCTGGACTAGGGGGTACTCACCACGTCATCTCCCGATCTGTTAGATTGGGCCGAGGACCCCCATGGCCGTATACTCATGGGCCAGTTCGGACAGCTGCCGCATACAGGGAAGATTCCACAAGACTTGGTGATCAAGACAAGGACTCCTCCCCACCGGCGTATTCGGCTAGGACTCTTGTTATCCTAGGCCTCTAGTACATTATATAAACCGAGGCCAGGCTAGTCGATAGATCAGATACACAACATACAATCATACCATAGGCTAGCTTCTAGGGTTTAGCCTCTCTGATCTCATGGTAGATCTACACTCGTACTACCCATATCGTCGATATTAATCAAGCAGGACGTAGGGTTTTACCTCCATCAAGAGGGCCCGAACCTGGGTAAAACATCGTGTCCCCTGCCTCCTGTTACCATCCGCCTTAGATGCACAGTTCGGGACCCCCTACCCGAGATCCCCCGGTTTTGACACCGACAGTCGTGCTTTGATTGAGAGTTCCGTTGTGTGATCGGCAAAAGGATTGATGGCTCGCCTGCAGATCAACTACGACTTCGGCATCTTCGTCACCAGCTCGACTGGTCACCTTGGCTCGACCAAGAACTGCGCCCCGTGTTCGGATCACCATGTTTGGATGAGGGCCTTCATCAAACATCAACTCCGATCTCTATCAAGATCATGGAGGAATCATCCATGTAGTTCGGAGGCTCAACGTCAACATTGCCCTCAAGCGACCGTGCTATTTTTCTAGACAGCGAACTCGTATCTGCCGCCACCACCCCCTCGAGTATCGCTTTGACGATTGCTTCGGTGGGATTGTGCGGAATTGATTCTACGTCAACCATGCCAAATTTAATCGAGTTCTAATGGAGGAATCTCTGGCAATCTATGATATACCGGAGTCGTTTCGAATCTGGATGGGAATCTGGACGAGTTTGGAGCGTGGAGTCCAGCATCTAGCTCGGACATCCTTTGGAAGATCCAACCGTTGATCAGCTGCGGAATTCCTGTATCTACCACCCCTCAAAATTTCAGCTCGATCTGACTGTTCAAACTCCGGGAACCTTCCGATTAGTGCATCACTTTTCAGATCTGTTTTCTGCGCGAATACGGATCCAACCCGAACTCATGTTTCTTTATGAACGTGATATTTGACAACCTTATTAAAAGGAATTTTCTTCTAAAGTATTGTGCGTTGTTTTTAACACACGCCCATAAAAATTTAATCCTCCTCTGAGGTAATCTTCGCCATCACGCTGGTGTCAAACAAGTCCGGCAATATAGCTCCACGGCTGCCGAGCTGCGTTAGACACATCGCCGCTTTATTGAGCCGAGATCAACTCCTTCAATCATCATCTCGGCAAGCTGAACAAGAGTTCGGCATCACGAAGGATAAATCATCATCAACGTCGCTGCCCCAAGGACTACACGGAGCGGGCACACCGGCATCGCCACGCAGTAGCTGCATCAAGCAGCGTCGATCGTGTCACAAGTCTTGACCTACGTCGGCATCACCATGCTGCCTCTTCTTCAACTCATCATCAAACACGCCGACCTGTTTCGACACATCGGCTGACTGGTAGACTCCGGTATCTCTTCAGCGAGCCGCTCCAACACCTCGACTAGACCGGGGGCTTCATCATCTCTTCATCAACATACTCCGATGACTTCGGCGTCACCGGCCGACCAGCTTCGTCACGTTAGCTGGACTGAGGCTTCGCCTCGGCAAGCCAACCTTTGCCAACATCGCCATGCCATCGCTTTATCGCCCATCTGGCAATGGGTGTGCGGATCGAGTCCCAATTTTGGGAATCACCTTTCTTCGGATCACTACAACAAATAAACCAGGTGCTATTAATCCTAGTATTTTTTGCTTGTTTGGGTTCATTCTTCCCAAGGAATTATTACTCTGGTTTGTCCATCATATATACACAGGTCTATCAAATGGTGGCCGCATTAACGACAGTCGCATGGTGGTTCGGTCAGTTTCCGTACATAGTCCGGCGAACGCCGCATCCGGAACTCGGACCGACCTGTGAATTCGGGCTTTACCACGCCTTTACCGCATCACGTCGACGCCCTGCATCGACATTGACTTTGCCGCCAGGCCATATTTCTTTTATTACTCACTTTGCATAAATTATTTATTATGCAACGATTCTTTTAATTATTATTATTACTATTATCTCCGGTTTGCACTATTTTTTGTGCACAGGAAAATGATCCGGGGACTTCGGCGTCACTCTGCCGATCTGCATTGACCGTGCTAGGTCACCACTTCGGCGTGTCGAGCTCTCCGCTTCGCCACCTCGGGACCGGCTTGGGGGATGGAACCTTGTCCCGCATCAAGCTCAGACCGCGTCATCAATACCGAACACATTAACCAGCTAAGTCGCTTTCATGCTCAAAGCTTTAATTTTTAACTTGTGTTCAGTTCGACCAAACATTATACCTTTTTTGGAAAAAAAAAGTTGCTTGTAAAATTTTTTCCTTGTCATAACCTTGTCTGTGACACATAAATTTAAATACCCAATTCATTTGGGGGCTTCCTTCATGAAGTTTTTCCTCTTGCATATGATTATACTTGTACGGCTTCGTTCCTTGTTCGTGTATTACGCCACAATATGTACCATATTGACTTAAGCGATTTGCAAGCTGGGTTGCCTCGCTCCTGTGTTTATCCCTACATTCCCGATTGTTCGGCTAGGGAGTAAAGGGAGAACCTCTGCGATTGTCGCGATCGGGTCATCCGATCCGGACCTCAGACTGGGTGAAGCCGAAAGCTAGCGCTCTTATAGTTTTCAATGATGGTCGGCACACAACGGAACTCATGAGTACAAAAAAAATCTATTGCACAAGTCTCATAATAACAATGAGAACCGAAGAAAGGTATCAGTGGGGGTACTATTTTCTTCGAAGATGCTTCTTACACTTCGCAGTAATATAGCATAAGTTCCCTGAGCGCGCTTTGTCTGTTACACCCTTATGGCCTGGTTGCCTGGTTATTGGAAACACCGTCGATATTCTCGACAGATGGAGTACATAACACTTTTCGGTCCTTGACCGAAGAGGGAGAAGCCAACGGTCGGTTAGGACGCGTTTAAAGTTCGGTTGAACATAGATATGATATAAGTACTTTGGTACATGCAATCATTCTTTTACCCAAGTCACTTGGGGGCTCTTAAGTTTATTTGAGCCATTTTATAATAAGTGTTATTCTTCTTAGTCGTTGCAAAGTTTGTATTACTATTATTATTTATCACTCCTTTTTTCGACACAAGCGTGTGGTCACTAGCCGGGGAGCCTAATTTCTCTCTCAAAGCCGCTAGAGTTTAGTTTGCTAAACTGGCCTAATGAGAAGTACTCCGCCTTCGGGATAGGAGGTTGAAGCCGTAGGCTGACCCACTTGAAGTCTTGAGATAGGATGTGTCATTTTAAAGCACGACAGAAGAACTTTTTTTCTGAAGTCCAATTTTCGGATTGGCGCCGAACACTTGATCTTGTTCGGACGTCAAGTTTTTACTGACGTTTTTTTGTTTTCCAAGCTTATGGCACTTTTAAACTATTTGTGTGTTTTCAGCACAAGTCTTGCAGTGCAACGTCGGACACATTTAGGGATTCGGCAAAAACATTCTCGGATATTGCTATATATGCATTGGTTTTGAATTGTGTCTTCGGTCAATAGTTGGGTTGCCCGGCTCCTGCGGTTGCCTCCTACGTTCCGCTTTGTTCAGCTAGGTGTGCAAAGGGAGAACCACTGTGATTGTGCTTCCAGCTCACATGGTTAACCACCTCAGTGGAGAAAGCCGAAAACTGACTGTCACAATAAGCGTAAAATGGTCAGCGATCCGATGACTGTGTTAAATGATGGGCCATTCATAACAATGGCTGAAGTGTTTACGGCTTGACCTCGACTGTCGCCGAACACTATCGGGGGCTATTAACTGGCCTCCCAAACTAAATCCTCGATATTTTGCTCTCGCATTAGAGTTGAGGTTTCATGATCATGCTTAGCATGACAACCCAAAGAAAGGAACCGATAGCGGGACTATTTTCTTTGGAAGACATTTCTTATGTTAAACAGTAATATAACATATCTCTCTGCGCACCTTTGTTTATAAAACCGTATGGCCAGATTGCCTTATTTGTTGTAAATCTTTGCCCTCATAAAGGCTTTATAAAGTAGGACAAACACTCCTCGGCTACTGGCCGAGGAGGTGGAAGCCGATGGTCGGTCACCAAAGTTTTGTACAATGCGGATCCGAGCATTAATGACATAAAGTACTTGGATACATAGAGTCATTACACATAATTTGTTATTTTACTATGGATATCAATCCTTAATTCGGCCACCCGTGCCCGCATTAAGGCTCGGGGATTACTGGGCTTCGGGCTTATTATTTACAAATATTAAAGGGGCACATTGATCCCCTGATCTGGTGTTGCCACCCGACCAGTGTCTCGGGGGCTACTGCATTGCCTGTCCAATGCAGAAAATTTTAAGTGTAATACAGTTTCCGAGGAGATTTTGATCCTCAGGTTGGTCGGCCACACCCAACCTGAGTCTCGAGGACTGAGCACGTCGCTTTTTGTGTCCCGAAGTATTCTGCCGAGCTAGGACTTGATCCTCAGACCAATTTTGCAAATCAACCTGAGTCTCAGCGGCTACTGGGACCAGCGGTCTTATGTCATCCTTCAGGTGCATCTCGGGTTTTAGACCGATACAGACCTTGAGGGCTACTAGCTATATATCTCGGCAGAGAATAAATTGCACCAATAAAAAATATTGACAAAAAATCGGCCCACAGTCGGGGTGGTGCACCACCTCAGAAGCAGTCCGGCATAAAGCTCGGGCGCTAGTGGCTGGCTCCATAGAGGGCATTTCCGGTATTAAGCTTGGCTAAACTCCTTCAACTTTTTTGAACCAAGGTGATTTATGACACCTCGGATATAGTCCGACGTTGGAGCTCGGATACAGTCCGGCGTTGGAGCTTGGACATAGTCCAGCGTTGGAGCTTGGACGCAGTCCGGCGTTGGAGCTCGGAAGTAGTCCAGTGTTGGAGCTTGGACATAGTCCGGTGTTGGAGCTTGGAAGCAGTCCGACATTGGTGCTCGGATGCAAAGGATACATCGAATGTAGTCTAGCGTTGGAGCTCGGACGCAAGAGGACACTGCCTCCCGGGAACAACTTCAAACCCGAGGTGTGGCATAAAAATAACAAGGCATTGATAAAGGCCGGAAACATAAAGGGGCTCCTCGGATACCCAACGTGTAAACTCGTCGAATGCATTTCGGCGATCCTCAAGATCGAAGATGAGAAGATTTGTTTAACCAGTTTTCAACACCGAAAACCGAAGATGAAGAATAGTTCGGAAGAATCGAGGAGCGTCCCTAACTTGAAGACCGGTTCAGGGGGCTACTGACGGTGTCCTGGACTAGGGGGTACTCACCACGTCGTCTCCCGATCTGTTAGATTGGGCCGAGGACCCCCATGGCCGTATACTCATGGGCCAGTTCGGACAGCTGCCGCATACAGGGAAGATTCCACAAGACTTGGTGATCAAGACAAGGACCCCTCCCCACCGGCATATTCGGCTAGGACTCTTGTTATCCTAGGCCTCTGGTGCATTATATAAACCGAGGCCAGGCTAGTCGATAGATCAGATACACAACATACAATCATACCATAGGCTAGCTTCTAGGGTTTAGCCTCTCTGATCTCGTGGTAGATCTACTCTTGTACTACGCATATCATCGATATTAATCAAGCAGGACGTAGGGTTTTACCTCCATCAAGAGGGCCCGAACCTGGGTAAAACATCGTGTCACCTGCCTCCTGTTACCATCCGCCTTAGACGCACAGTTCGGGACCCCCTACCCGAGATCCGCCGGTTTTGACATCGACAGAGTCCATGCCTTTCACTTACTTAGGATTGCCTATGGGTACTACCAGACCTAAAGTCAATGATCTCATGCCTATGGTATCTAGATTGGACCACAAATTATCTGACATTGCCAACTTGATGTCATATTCTAGAAGGCTCACACATCTCAAAGCCATTGTATCTACATTGCACATATTTGACATGTGTTGTATCAGAGTACCATTTACCATTCTAGATCACTTTGAGAAATCTGGGAGAAGCTTCCTTTCATATGGGAAAGGGATCAACAAACATGGAAACTGCTTGGTTAAGTGGGAGAAAGTATGTCTACCTAAAAAAGGAGGACTAGGAGTGCTAGATCTAAGAATGCAAATTAGAGCTCTCCTTACAAAGTACTTATACAAATTTTTCAATAAGAAGGATATTCCCTAGGTGAATTTGATTTGGAACAATTACTATCCTAATGGGGAATTACCAAAATTTCCCACACCTATGGGATCCTTCTGGTGGAGAGACTGTTGCTCTATTCTCCAAGATTATAAAAGCATGACAGTTTGTTCTGCAGGAATTGGTAACACTGTTAGCCTATGGTATGATAAATGGTGCTCTCAGTCGATGATGAACATGATGGCTCAACTATTTTCCTATGCAAAAAATGAACATATATATCACTCTGGAGGCTACCACCAATCTGGATGACATCAACTATTATGAGATGTTTCATCTTCCAATGTCCAGCATTGTTGTCCAACAGAGTTCTCAACTTAGAGACCTGATTAATGTCAGGGGAATCAGACTAAGAAGGATTCATGGAAATTTTATTGGGATGGTACTAACTATTCCAATAAACGAATATATCTGGAATATATTGGGAACCCTGATGATGCACCCAAGCCATTCCATTCGATATGGAAATCTTGCACCCTAGCTAAGCAAAAAAAATTCTTGTTACTTCTACAGGACAGACTAAATACTAGAGATTTGCTTACCAGTAGAAGTTTTCATATTGAGTCTACCAGATGTGTGTTGTGTGATGATGAACCAAAGGAATATCTTACTCACTTGTTCTTTAGCTGTGATTTCAGCCAGAATTTTTGGATGCCTATTGGCTTTCAATGGAACATAGATTTTGAGCTATTGGAAATGCTCATGGAGGGTAAGAGGTATTATAATGTTGTATGTTTTAAGGAATGCCTCATAGCAGGGTGTTGGAGTATTTGGAAGCACGGGAACCGCATCTCTTTGATCATAAACCCAAGAGCTTGCAATACTGTATTAGTACTTTCAAGGAGACCTTTGAGATGATCATTAAAAAAGCCAAACCTAGTTTGAAAGAAGGGATGCAGAGTTGGCTAGATTATTTGTACTCTTTTCTTCACATGTAACTCTTGTACAGTGATGTAATTTGTGACCTCATATTAATGAAAATCAGAGTTATAGTGGGGGTCTACCCCACTGTGTTTGCTAAAAAAAATCTTAATCTTAATAGTAGGTTGCAACTCATCATAAATTTTCTAGGGATAGAAACTTTCAATTCAAGCTTTTCTTCAAAAGATTGCATCATAGCATCAATGATATGTTTAGTGAAAGCTTTGTTTTGATTGTAAGCATGAGGATAATTCAACATGGATTGCAATAAGGAAATACAATCTATTAAAGAACAATTATCATAATTAAATTCCATGAAATCCAAAAGAGTGGGTTCATTGCTACTTAAAGTTTTGACCTCTCCAATCCCACTTTTATCAATTTTTGCATCAAGATCTAAAAACTCCGAATATTGGGACGCCTTCTAAGTTCTAACTAAAGTTGACTCTTCTCCTGTCCCATCTTTATGAAGATTAACATTGGAAAACAAATATTCAATAGGAGTCACATCAATCACTTTAAGATCTTCATCATTATTTTCACGGAAACTAGAAGAACACGCTTTTATAAACCAATCTTTCTTAGCACGCATCTTAGCGGTTCTTTCTTTGCACTCATCAATGGAAATTCTCATGGCTTTGAGAGACTCATTGATACCATGCTTAGGTGGAATATATCTAAGTTTGAAAGAATCAACATCAAGAGAAATTCTATCCATGTTCCTAGCCAAATCATCGATCTTAAGCAAAAAAAAATTCAATCAAAGCATTGAAATTCTTTTGCGAACTTGTAAATTCTTTAACACTATTCTCAAAATCAGAGAGCACCTTATTATAATTTCCATAAGAATTGTTGTAGGAATTACCATAATTATTATAGGAATTACTAGGAAACCGCCTAGGAAAATTACCTCTATACGCGTTATTACCAAAATTGTTCCTACCAACAAAATTCACATCCAAAGGTTCATTATTGTTTTCAACCAAAGTAGACAAAGGCATATCATTAGGATCAATAGGAGCACTCTTATTAGCAAACAATTTCATAAGCTCATCCATCTTTCCACTCAAAACATTAATCTCTTCAATTGCATGCACTTTTTTACTAGTGGGAGATCTTTCGATATGCCACTGATAATAATTAACCATAATATTATCTAGGGGTTTAGTATCTTCTCCTAAAGTAATTTCCATAAAAGTGCCTCCTGCGACCGAATCTAAAAGATTTCTAGAAGCAAAATTCAATCCGGCATAAAAAATTTGTATAATCATCCACAAATTCAAACCATGAGTAGGGAAATTTCTAATCATCAACTTCATCATCTCCCAAGATTGTGCAACATGTTCATGATCAAGTTGCTTAAAATTCATAATATCATTCTAAGCGAGATGATCTTAGCGGGAGGAAAATACTTGGAAATAAAAGCATATTTACACTTGTTCGATGAATCAATACTATTTTAGGAAAAGATGAAAACCAAGTTTTAGCGTGATCCCAAAGCAAGAACGGAAATAGCTTCAATTTAACAATATTATTATCCACATCTTTTTTATTTTGCATATCACACAAATCAACAAAATTATTATGATGGGATGCGCATCATTAGGAAGGCCGGAAAATTGATCTTTCATGACAAGATTCAGCAAAGCGGTATTAATTTCGCAAGATTCCGCATTAGCATCGGGAGAAATCCGAGTACTAATAAAATCATTGTTGTTGGTATTGGAAAAGTCACACAATTTGGTATTATCTTGAGCCATCATGACAAAGCAATCAATCCAACACACGAGCACACAAGAAGCAAACGAACGAGACGAACAGTAGAGGGGCGAAGAAAAGGCGAACCTTTTCGAAAATCATTTTATAAGTGGGAGAGAGGAAAACGAGAGGCAAATGGTGAATAATGTAATGCGAGGGATGAGAGTATATGATGGGTACTTGGTATGTCTCGGCTTGACGTAGATCTCCCCAGGAACGGCGCCAGAAATCCTTCCTGCCACCTCTTGAGCTTGCATTGGTTTTCCCTTGAAGAGGAAAGGGTGATGCAGCAAAGTAGAGTAAGTATTTCCCTCAGTTTTGAGAACCAAGGTATCAATCCAGTAGGAGACAACGCGACAAGCCACCGAATACCTGCACAAACAAACACCAACTTGCACCCAACGCGATAAGGGGTTGTCAGTCCCTTCACGGTTATTTGCAAAGTGAGATCTGATATAGATGGATAAACGGTAAAATAATATTTTTAATATTTTTGGTTTATAGATTGGAAAGTAAAAGATTGCAAAGAAAGTAAATCGGAAACTAGAATTGTAGATCGGAAACTTATAAGATGGAAAATAGACTCGGGGGCCATAGGTTTCACTAGAGGCTTCTCTCCAAATTGAAATTATTACAGTGGGTGAACAAATTATTGCCGATCAATTGATAGAAAAGGGCAAACTTATGACGATATCTAAGGCAATGATCATGAACATAGGCATCACGTCCGTGTCAAGTAGACCGAAACGATTCTGCATCTACTACTATTACTCCACACATCGACGGCTATCCAGCATGCATCTAGAGTATTAAGTTCATAAAGAACGAATTAATGCCTTAAGCAAGATGACATGATGTGTAGAGGAATTAACTCAAGCAATATGATGAAAACCTATCTTTTTATCCTCGATGGCAACAATACAATACGTGTTGGTTCCCCTTCTATCACTAGGATTGAGTACCGCAAGATTGAACCCAAAGCTAAGCACTTCTCCCGTTGCAAGAAAAACCAATCTAGTTGGCCAAACCAAATCAATAGTTCGAAGAGACTTGCAAAGATATCAAATCTTGCATATAAGAATTCAGAGAAGATTCAAATAATATTCATACATAAGCAGATCATAAATCCACAATTCATCGGATCTCGGCAAACACACTGCAAAAGAGTATTACATCAAATAGATCTCCAAGAACATCGAGGAGAACTTTGTATTGAGAATCAAAGAGAGAGAAGAAGCCATCTAGCTACTAGCTATGGACCCGTAGGTCTGTGGTAAACTACTCACGCTTCATCGGAGAGGCAATGGTGTTGATGTAGAAGCCCTCCGTGATCGAATCCCCCTCCGGCGGGACGCCAGAAAAGGCCCCAAGATGGGATCTCACGGGTATAGAAGGTTGCGGCGGTGGAAAAGTGGTTTCATGGCTCCCCTGGAAGTTTTTGGGGTATATGAGAATATATAGGAGGAAGATCTAGGTCAGGAGGTCACCGAGGGGCCCACAAGGTTGGGGGCGTGCCCTCCACCCTTGTGGCCGCCTCGTGGCTCTTCTGACTTGCACTCCAAGTCTCCTGGGTGTCTCCTGGTCCAAGAAAATTCATCGTGAAAGTTTTATTCTGTTTGGACTCCATTTTGGTATTCCTTTTCTGCAAAACTCTAAAACTAGGAAAAAAAGAAACTGGCACTGGGCTCTAGGTTAATAGGTTAGTCCCAAAAATCATATAAAATAGCATATTAATGTATATAAAACATCCAAAACAGATAATATAATAGCATGGAACAATCAAAAATTATCGATACATTGGAGACGTATCAGTGTCCCGTACCTACCATATGCATATCTAGGCCGGGAGCCGAGGTTGGGTGCTGCAGGGGGTGATGTTGGGAGAGGTGGCGGGAGAGATGGCTGTCGTTGATGAGGTAGGGCCTCCTGTCACCGGCAGGGGTGCCAGACGTCGACATGGTCCGCTCCTGCTTCACCTCTTCTCTGACATGTTGGCTCTTCGATCGATCTGGTCATTTTGGTCGATGCGGCCTTATAGGCGGTCAGAGCTTGTCGGTGGTGCATCGCTTGCTGCCATGGAGGGACTATGGTGAGTGTTGTTCCCCGCGTGACGTCTCGGGTGGTGGGAGGTGTGGTGCTCATGGGCTGAGCGGATCAGGTGAGGGCGCGGTTAGCAGCCATGGCTGCATGGGCGACGTGGTGGCTGGTGTTTTGATGATCTGTGGCGGTGAAGATGGAGTTTCCTGCCGGGGTGAAAACCCTATCTGGCTTGGCCAGGCCTACGAAGGTGACACCCGTGGGCATCATCATCTTCCTGAAGTTTTGTTGTGGCTACTCATTTTCCCTTTATCGCGCTCCAGATGAAAATCTAGATCTTTGGATTGGACGGTGGTGGCTGCGACAGGCACGCCACACGACCCGCCACTGCTAATTTGGGGTGGCGGGCAGCAATAGTTCAGTTGAATCTGAACAGTCTGCCGCTAACCTACCTGTGGCGGGCATGACCAGGTACCCGCCACAGCTAGTACCTGCATTAAAAAGAATATATATAGCTAGTTGGAGGCCTTTAGCTGTGGTGGGGACTATGTCCTGCCCGCCACTGCTGCCTCTTACAACAATGGCGGGTAAGCCTAGTCGCTCCCCACAAAAAATGTTCATAACATAGCCACGCTCGGCGGTGCTTGTTTACGTCAGGTGACGTGTACCACTACTAGGAAAAGGGCTATATCTAATATGGACATTAATGACGCACCATATATGTGGTGCACCATGTATATAGCAGTGGCGCACCAGATACAGGTGCGCCATTAGTGTCCTCATTACTAATGACGCACCAGACACACGGTGCGCCATTACTAACAATTTTTTATTATTTTTTCAAAACTAGTAATGGCGCACCAAGGCACAGCGCGTCATTACTACACACTTTGTGCGTCACTACTAACAATTTTGTTTTTACTTTTTTTCAAAACTTGTAATGGCGCACCAGTGTATAGTGCATCATTACTAGTTCAAAGTAGTAATGGCGCACCACAACCACGGTGCGCCACTACTAACAATTTTTTTTATTTTTTTGCAAAAACTAGTAATGGCGCACCACCTAACAATGCGCCATTAATGGCGCACCACGTAACAGGTGCGCCATTAGTAACCAGGGTTACTAATGGCGCATTGTTAGGTGGTGCGCCATTACTAACTTTCTTTGCACCCACCCCCTGACCGCCTTTTCAATTTTAGAAAAAATAAAAGAAAATGATGAAAATATTAAAAAAATAAAAGAAAATAAGTTTCTCATGTGATATGTGGTCTAGTTGTTGGGAAAAATTACAAATATGAATTTCGACTTTATTTGCAAAATCTCTCTAAAATTTAGTAAAATGGCCTAACTTTTGCATACAAACTCGGATTAAAAAGTTTTTTATATGAAAAATTATCTACTCGAAAAGTAACATCCAAATTGAACTGGGGGAACAAATGTTTAAGATTTTCAAAATCCCCAAAAACCTAACAGAACGAAAGACACGGGGCTTTTTAAGATCTAGAGGAGGGGAAATGAAAAGAATAATTCAAACTTAGTAGTGGCGCACCATTTGCTAGGTGCGCCACTAGTAACAAAAAAATTGGTTTCAAAAAGAATTTGGATTTTTTTTCAAATTATGATACGTAATATGACCGGGAAGTTTGAAGTATTTTTTCAAAATTTCATCACACTCATGAACATGAACAAAGTCCTAGACATCAACAAGGTTTAATAGGATTGATATGATAGATATATCAACAAGTGTGTGTTAAGTGAAATGGTGCTGGGGTTGGATAGAACTACGAAGTTAAGCATGTTCAGGCTGGAGTAGTGTGAGGATGGGTGACCTTTTGGGAAGTTTGACCACTTAGTGTGATTTGACTTGAGATTAAGCATATTGACTCGAGATTAAGCTATAGTGACCCGAGATTAAGAAAAAACGAAAAAAAAATGAAAAAAAAATTCTGAAAAAAATTTGTTAGTAATGACGCACTTCTATGTGATGCGCCATTACTAAGTCAGATAGTAATGGCGCACTTCTACACATACTAATGGCGCACCTATAGTGCGCCATTAGTATTTATTATTAGTGGCGTGATAATAGTGGCGCACCTGTAGTGCGCCATTAATGGTCAAAACAAGTGCGCCACTAATTAGCCTTTTCTTAGTAGTGTACCGCCTGCCATTGTAGTGCCCCTATCTCTAGCGGTCACGTTATGCTACCCGCCACTACTGCTTCTCCTAACTAGCTGCAGCGGGTGCCTCGGCCCGCCCGCCACTCTATTTAGTTCACGAATAAGGCCTTTCCCAATAGTGAGGGCCTATGGTGTGTCTTGTTCCCTGGGAGGCGGCCCGGGTGGTATGAGGTCTGGTGCTCGTGGGCTGAGCTCGCTGCTCAGGTGAGGGTGGTTAGCGGCCATGGCCGTGTGGGCGGCGTGATGGCTGGTATTTTGACGATCTGTGCTGGTGAAGACGGAGTTTGCTGTTGGGTGAAAACCATGTCTGGCTTGGCCAGGCTGACGGAGGCGACACCCGTGGGCATCGTCATCTTCCTGAAGTTTCCGTTGTGGATACTCCTTTTCTCTTCATCATGCTCTAGACGAACATCTAGAACTTTGGATCGATGGTGGCGGTGCTTTGGTGCCGTGTCCTTCCTGAAGGCACCGTCTTGTAACTCTCGGTTCGTCGTCTTTCAACTTCACCTCTTCGCGGGTTCTCTCGGAAGAGCTCCGACTGCTCCTTAGTGTCTATTTCATCTCATTTGGGGTGGTGTTGTTGTAAGCCTTTGGCACCTATGTATCCGGCCTTGGGAGTTTGTGTTTGTGTGTTGTGTTGTGGTTTGTATCGATTGATGTGTCGGCAGAGCCGGTCCTAAGATTTCGGGGGCTCGGGGCGAAGTCAAGACTCAAGACCCTTTTAATATTGGTTATCATTTTTTATTGCAAAATCACAAGGGGTATGGCATAGGGTTTTTATAGATATCAAATTGGAGACATACCTTCTCTGTTGGAATAAGCCACGGCGTGTGTGGTCGGACTCGTCGGGTGCGTTGGATGCGCGCGGGACGGGCGGGACACACTGGTACCGTCGGATTCGTCGGGTTTATCGGACGCGTCGATGGCGCGCGGGACGCAGCAACGTGGCGTGTGTGTTTAGGTTTAGATCGGACGCCGGTGCGTGCCGCGTCCGTGTTCCGGTTGGTGTCACGTGCGTATGTGTGTAGGGTGTGTGTGCCCGTGAGGTGTGCGTGTGTTGCATGCATTAGTGAAGTGAGTCTTCAGGTGGTTAGTTGCATGCTTAGGTAGTGGAGTAGATGGTGGCTTGCGATCAGCTCGGAGAACGGCCGCTTCGTACGTGTACGAGTGGAGGCCGGTTCTGTGGATCGCGCGTCATGCGCATGGCCGGCCGAATCGCTCTCTCACAAGCAGAAGCTGGCTGGGTGTTTCGTGCGTGCGTGCGCAGGAAAAAACGTGAGCGTTGCGTTTGCTAGGACTACAAAGCTACAGCCGTGGGTGTGTGCTTGTATGAGTTTGGCACTCTGGACAAGAAAAACGGGGCTGTGTGTGCAGCCGGGTGAAACTCTAGTGTATCCGTTTCCTTCTACCTCTAGTCTTGAGTGAAAGGGAGAGGGTTGCGGTTCCAACAATTGATATACAGATCCATATTCGAGGGGCGGCCGTGGCGCACGGCGTCGTCCGTGGTGCCCGCGGTGCGCATCGGGCATGAAGGTCTTGGCAACGGCGCGCGGCGAGCGCGTGGCGTCGGCAACGCGCGGCGAGTCCACGGCGGTGTGGCGTGATGCCGGGCGCGCGGCGAGCGCGTGGCGTCGGCAACGCGCGGCGAGTCCACGGCGGTGTGGCGTGATGCCGTGCGCGCGACGAGCAGCGGCGGTCGCGGAGACGAGGAGGTCAAGAAGGACCTGCGTGGTGTAGCAGAGGCCGCGGCGGCTCGGCGCGACGACCGTGGAGGCGCTGCGCTGCGGTTGACGGCACAGCGGTACAGGGCAATAAGCGCGGCGGCGAGCCGGGCGCGACCGGTGCATGTTATGGGTGCGCACCGGACGCGTCGGGCGCGTCGGGACCGCGGGAGTGGACCGCGTTGAGGCGCTGGACCTGGTTGCGCAGATCGCGTACGTGCGCGGCGGGAGCGCGGGCCAGGAGCGCGGGGACGTGGGGACTGCGTGCGAAGGGTACGGCGGCACGGTGGCAGGCTTGGCAGCGACATCAGGGCGGTGGCGGCTACAACGTCGACGACGACGGACTCCTCTAGATTGTGGCTTAGGGGGTGTGTGTTGGAATAAGCCACGGCGTGTGTGGTCGGACTCGTCGGATGCGTCGGATGCGCGTGGGACAGGCGGGACACACTGATGCCGTCAGGCTTGTCGCGTTTGTCGAACGCGTCGGTGGCGCACGGGGCGCAGCAACATGGCGCGTGTGTGTTTAGGTTTAGATCGGACGCCGGTGCGTGCCGCGTCCGTGTTCCGATTGGTGTCACGTGCGTATGTGTGTAGGGTGTGTGTGCCCGTGAGGTGTGCGTGTGTTGCATGCATTAGTGAAGTGAGTCTTCAGGTGGTTAGTTGCATGCTTAGGTAGTGGAGTAGATGGTGGCTTGCGATCAGCTCGGAGAACGGCCGCTTCGTACGTGTACGAGTGGAGGCCGGTTCTGTGGATCGCGCGTCATGCGCATGGCCGGCCGGATCGCTCTCTCACAAGCAGAAGCTGGCTGGGTGTTTCGTGCGTGCGTGCGCAGGAAAAAACGTGAGCCTTGCGTTTGCTAAGACTACAAAGCTACAGCCGTGGGTGTGTGCTTGTATGAGTTTGGCACTCTGGAATAGAAAAACGGGGCTGTGTGTGCAGCTGGGTAAAACTCCAGTGTATCCGTTTCCTTCTACCTCTAGTCTTGAGTGAGACGGAGAGGGTTGCGGTTTCAACATTCTCTAGTTTCGTGATCTGTTCTCGGTGATGCATGGCAGAGTAGGCCTAGCAAATGGGGCGTCTCCAGCCAGGGTGCATATGAGATCAAGCGGTAGTGACACCATCACAAGTAGGGCGCAGAAGATATCAATCATAAGGGTGAACCGTGCTAGGAAGGCAATGTTGCTGCATGGT
Organism: Triticum urartu; assembly: GCF_003073215.2. NCBI lineage: Eukaryota > Viridiplantae > Streptophyta > Magnoliopsida > Poales > Poaceae > Triticum > Triticum urartu. The sequence goes on from NC_053025.1 coordinate 591,423,356, forward strand.
GGTAGTGTGTGACAAATAGTTAAGGCATGGACGATTGCTTAACAATACGAACATTAGTATTGCACATATGTAAATTGGTTCACGAAATGCCATGTCAAAGGAACTATTCTGATTTAGTACTCTACAAAAAAAAATGAGATTTAGAGCTCAAGGTTTAGGCGATGAAAGATTTCCAACAGTTGCGTCAATTTATTTTCTTTTGTAGTATAGGACTGAATTTGCATCTTGGACCACGATTACCTAAATCCTTACATGAAAATGTTGATGAGCTGAAAGAGCAGATCAAGAAAGCTTATCATTTATGGCCAGGAGTCTAATTAATAAAATATATATATAATTGCCAATGGGTATACAACACGGTTCTTCACGGAAAATAATCTGTGAATCCGGATTGTGCTTTTCTTGTTTTTAATTAGTACATTGGAACAAAGATTTTCCTCTGAAACAATTGTATATGACAACGAAGTAGTCAAAACAATACATGCTAGGTAAAGAAAGAACAGCCACAGATATTTGACAAACCTAGATTGATTTTGTTCTGGGTCCGTCGAGCAGAACTTCTGGGAGAGCACTGGCGCGGTGTTACTTTTGATTGCTACTGTAGATCTTGAGTTCTTGGAAAGTAAGAAGTAGCCGGCGTATTGGAGAAGAACTAGAAAACCTAGGTACATAATTTAGAAAACTGGGGAAAAGAAATATCGAGCGCTTGTTTTCTGTGCGAGAAACCTCGGCGGCTATACGATGCATCAGATCGCTAACCTAGACGTTTTCCTTTTCCCGAGTTAACCAGGCCGATGGACTTCGCTGCTGCGTGGAATTGCTTGGGCCAGGCCTAGTAGGCTATACGCAGTATAGAGAGCTAGGGGCCGGGCCTGTGTGTTGGCTGTTGCATTGGCGGACGATGAGTTTACACATAAAATCATAGCGAATATGGAGCCCAACGCAAAACAGTGGCTGTTTACAATTATTGCAGGCCTTACCTCATGATCAGTTCGTTCTCATGACGGTGACTTTGTGGTCAATATGGCATGCGAGACGTAAGGCTATCCACGAGTCAATTTTCCAGAGCCCTCGGGCTACTCATAGCTTCATTGCCAGATTTATTGAGGAGCTCGGCATCATCAGGAATAGGCAAGTGCACACGCATGCAAGAGCTGCCCCACAAGTCACTCAAAAGCCAAAGAAGCCGCCCTTGGGTTTCTGTAAGATTCAGGTTGATGCGGATGTTGTAGCAGGACAGCGAGGAACTGCAGTTGCTGTATGGAGAGACGATGGAGGAAATTACATGGGGAGCGCAGCACTTGTAATTGAAGGAGTTCATGACCCAGCCACTCTAAAAGCAATAGCTTGCCGAGAAGCTCTCTCCCTTGCAGAAGACCTGGGCATCCAGCAATTTGTTGTGACCTCATATTGCTAGAAAGTTGTCTCTGACATCAACGTAGGTGCACGGGGTGCATATGGTGCAATTGTTACTGAAATAAACCTTAGAGCTGTTACTTTTCATTGTATTTTTTCTTTTGAGTCTCGTGCCGTTAATTATGAGGCACATAGTTTAGCTAAGCTTGCACTATCTAGAGGTCCGGGTCGTCAGGTTTGGCTGGGCGCACCCCATGACCAAAGTTGTATCCCATTCCATGTGGATTTTGCTGAATAAATTTGGTTTTCCCTTAAAAAAATATAAAGCAAGGCAAAAACCTTTTTGGGTACTAAATAGCACTTGCGACCTTGGACAGGAAGTGCACGTAGTGATGAGCTCGTTTCCTCCTCCTTTCCGGTTCCTGCTTTTGTGGCGGCTTTGTCCACTGTTGTTAAGTGTAAATAAACCTTCGTTTGTACTGCCGGTGAAAACAACCATCATTTTAAAATAAAAAAGTTCATTTTACTATCCTGAATAAAGTGAGTGGTTCACTTTACTCTCGATCTATTTTTTGGCTCTTTCTACCCCAAACAAATCAAAATCAGACAAAACACCCCCTAACTGGTTTGTCTCCACTCGCTGCTGATGTGGCATTAGTCAACGGTGGTTTTGACCTCGGTGGGCCCCCCTTGTTAGGTCGGGCGTGGGCATCCCCGTTGCTCCCTCGCGCTTCGTTCCTGCTCCAACGCGACCCCGCCGACGAGCCGCGTCGCCACCTGCTCCACCCCGCGCTAGCCCACCTGCTCCCGTGGCTACGCCGCCCTGCCGTTCGCCATGGCGCTCTCGGTGAGCACCCCGCTCGGCCTCGCCTCCCTCCTCCGCCGCATTGGCTCCGGCGCCGTCCGCCCCGTCACCGCTCTGGCCGCACGACTGCGCCACCCCGCCTCCTCCCCGAGCTTGCGTTCTGGACCCCAGCCGCCCTCGCGCGCTGCTCGCGTCGTCGTCCCCAGCCGCCCGCCGGCTCCGACCGCCCCCGCTCTGCCCTCGCGCGCGCGGTCCTATTCGCACCAAAGCCGGTCCGCGCCGCTCTACCCTCGCGCGCGTGAACCCAACGCTGAGCCTGGCCGCGCCCATCCTCCCCCGCTCGACACACACCGGCTCCGCTCGCCGGCTCCGACCACGCATGCTCTACCCTCGCGCGCGCAGCCCAGTCCGCGCCCAAGCCGGTCCGTGCCGCTCTGCCCTCGTGCGCGCGAACCCGTCGCTGCGCCTGGTCGCGCTCGGCCTCCCGCGCTCGGCGCGCGCCGACTCCGCCCGCCACGGCCGCCTGCCGGCTCCGCGCGCACCGGCTACCGCCGCTGTGGCCGGCTGCTACTGCAGTAGGGGGGCACCCCTTTTTTTTCTTTTTTCTATTTCTTTGTTTTTTTAAAAAAATTGATGAGTGGGACCCACCGGCAGGTCAAATACCACCTTTGACTGTGTCCACGTCATCATCTGGTCTGGGTAAACCACCTAGGGTGCTTTTTTGTCCGGTATGAGATTGTTTAGGGAGGTATAAGAACTGAAAAATAAACCAGGGAGTAAAGTGAACCACCCACTTTATTCAGGTAGTAAAATGGACTTTTTTTCTTTTAAAAAGACAAAGAAAAACAAAACTCTTGAAATCGCATACACACCTAGCCCTCGATGTCACGATCAAATTAGGCATGGAACATAGTGCATGCGGCATCTTGGGTGGTGTGCAAACATGATGGTGTTCGGGTGCACGCCAGAAATAGCCGCTTTCAAACGAGCGGCATGCATAGAGCAATGACCCACGACACACTCCCGACCACACTCGCTGAACGGCCGCGCGCATCCATGCATGCATGCAGCCAGCCAGCCAGCCTCTGGTCGCTCGCGCGCGCGCGTATATACTCACCCACGTCCCACTCGCATTCTCGTGATCGATCGATCGATCAGAGACCGCCTCCCGGCCGGCCGGAGTGGATCGTGCTCATACGTCGACCATGGCCACGCGCCGCAGCAGCACGGGCGGCTGCCACGTCTCCTCCCTCCTCGTCCTCCTCTTCCTCGCCTCCGCCTCGGCGTCCCTCCTCGGCGCCCGCGCCAAAGGCCCCGTCGTGGACGTCAAGGCGTCCTGCGCCAAGACGGACGGCCCGATCACCTGCAACTCCTTCCTCGGGCCCGAGCCGGACACCAAGACGGCGGACGCGCGCGGGCTGGCGGAGATCGCCATGAAGGTCACCGCCAAGCTCGGCGGCTTGGTGGGGGCCTACGCGCGCCGCGAGCTGGATCTGGTCAAGGACAACCCGACGTGGCAGTGCCTGGACGAGTGCGCCGAGGACATCGAGGACGCGCTGTCGCACCTGGACGACGCCCTGGGCGGCGTCAACGACGCCCAGTTCGACCAGGTCCGCCAGTACATCGACCTCTCCGAGCAGGACACCTGGTCCTGCGACGAGACCTGCCGGGACACGCCGCCCAGCCCGGTCAAGACCGAGCTGCTCCGCAAGAACCTCGACTTCGAGAGGATGATGAACGTTACCCGCCAGCTCATCAAGCTCGCCGACGGGGGCGCCTCGCCGGTGCCGCCGAAACCCGCTATTCTTCCATGAGATGCATAATTCGCACTAGCGATATACCATTCCTGATGTGCTTTTATATTATATGTACGCACCCACAAGTGTTACATACTACTCCGTCTTAGCTATATATAGGTTGTCATAATTGTACGTAGTACTTGTTTTATTCTGCAAAAATGTCTCTTATCAATAAATTAAACTGGTTGGCGAATAGCTTATCTCTGTCTTTCTTGACTTGTTTCGAATAACAAAGCTTTTGTGTATTCCCTCCGTCCTTAAAAGAGTGTATTTTTAACTTTGCTAAAAAGTCAAACTTTTTTATGTTTGACTGTATTTATACAAGAGTATAGCAACATTTATGCCATCAAATTAATAGCATTAGATTCGTGATAAAATATATTTTCATCGTACTCCAATTTGGTTTCACAAACATTGATATATTTTTACACAAACTCGGTCAAACTTTAAAATAATTTGACCTTCCAACAAAGTTGAAAGTACACTCTTTGAAGGAAGGAGAGAGTACATAATATTGTTACAAAATAATTCACTTACTAGGCCAACATCGTCCACATTTAATATTTCCGCAGAAGGACATGACCACCACTAAATTCAACAAGAATAAATTTGCACCAATGCTTGTTTGATTGTAGGAAAGGAAAAACAAAAAAGCATTTGTTTGACTGAATCAAATTTTTTCCTTGGTGGAAAGGAATTCTTGGGGGAACAAGTTGAAGGAAGATAATCCTGCAAGTTAAACAATCTTTACGTGGGGAGAGACAACCAAAAGTTAGTAAGAAAGCTAAACAACTAATACATATAGAAAAACCATGAGAATTCTAATGGCTCATTTTATTTGCGCGACAACAAATACTCTAAAATAGGAAAAAACAATAAGATAACAATGTTGTGCTCACCGGAATCCTAAAGGATTGAATTTGCACAAAAGTTTGCTTGTTAATCATTTTTGTGAATCAGTTTGCTTGTTAATATATGACTTGTGAAAAAATATCAAAGTTACTGAATTTATTGGAGTCAAGCGGAAGTGATTATTTTTCACATAACATGGATCCTTGAATTTGCATAAGTCTACAAACTTGTTTTCTTTCTTTATTTTGAAACAACCACTGGGGGGGGGGGGGGGGGGGGGGGGCTCCTCACATGAATACTTGAGTGTGACTCATTTTGAAAAGAGAACGATCCAGTTTATAAGTGAAACTGGAACAAAAATAAGATTGTTTGCCACTCCCTCCGTAAAAAAATATAAAAGCATTTAGATCACTACCAATATTTCTTTACAGAGAGTGTACATCATAGAAAATAAACTTAGATACCATTGTAAAAATTTAAATTTCAGCCGTCAGCATTATCATTACTCCTTATGCTTAGAAATCTTGTCATTTTAGTTAGTTTCGTAAATCAATTTCAAGCTTAGACCATAAATTTTTTGATTTGCTAGGTGCAGCTAGAAAAATATGGTTGTAAAAAAAACTCGCTTTCATAGGTTGTTTTAGTATTTGCTCGCTATTCTTAAGTTTCCCCAAAAAAAAACACAAAACTTCGCCCATTATATCCAAAAACAGCATATATTTCTTATCAGAGGAGTACTTTTGAACAATAATCAAATGGTTTTCAATCTGGTGTGATATAACTTGCATGTCGTTACTATATCATTGCTATGTACTTGGCGCTCTTAACTACGTTTTTTTCAACATGGTACAGACGCAGATGCTCATACATACATGCATACACCCATCCTTATAAACGCACGCACACACACCCCCTACCCTATGAGCACCTTCGAGAGACTGAGCCGACACATCATCTTAAAATTGACGAACTCGCCACAGACACCTTCTTAGTCAATGGGAACGTCTCCCTCCACTGAACGCACATCACCGGAAAGCCTGAAATATATACAAAAAAATGCGACCACCAATGCCAAATCTATGACTTGAACCGTGTGGGTTGGTTCCATCGAAGTAACCTAACCATCTGATTATAATTTTCTCAAGTCTCATTCAAATTTGGAAAAGTGCATTTTTTCTTAGAAAAAGAGAGACTAGAGCAGGCGCAAGTTGCAATCTTCACTAAACTGAACCTATGGTTTTCTAAAGCAAATGAGATTCATGACCTTAATCCACATAGACATAGATATGCCCTTTAATATGTGTAAAATTACACTATGCATGTATTGAACATGCTGAAATAATATGATTGCATTCGTTTGCAAAATACTAGTATATACTCTCTTTTTTTTTACTAATATTAGGAGTGCTGGTAATCCATAGTCCGCGCGTTGCTCTCCTTAAAACTCAGCCACCGCTCGCTCACAAAACACTCCTGACCACGCGCACCGAGCGGGCACATGCACATACGTACGTACATGCAGCTCTCGTCACCACTCCCAAGACAAATCGATCCTCAGGCCGGAGCGAGTTCATCGATCGACCATGGCCATGGCGGCGCGTTGCAACACGCCTAGTGTCAACCTCCTATCCCTCCTCCTCCTCCTCCTCCTCTCCAGCGCACTCCTCGTCACCGCCGCCGGCAACTCCGCCAAGGACGCCTGCTCCAAGGCGCCAGACCAGCAGTTCTGCGTGGCCTTCCTGGCAGGCATCCCGGAGAGCATGACGGTGGACGCGCGCGGGCTGGCGGAGCTGGGCATCCGTGCCGCGGCCAAGATCGGCGCCGCGGAGGGCACGGCCGCGCGCACCCAGCTGAACCTGGTCACGATCAAGGGCCTGCAGTGGCAGTGCATGGACTCGTGCGTCGCCGACGTGGAGGAGGCCGTCTCCCACCTCGACGTCGACAGGGGCAAGGGCGGCGTCACCGCCATGGACGACGCCAAGTTCAACGACGCGCGCGACTACGTGGAGAGCGCCGAGAAGGACGGGCTGACGTGGAACTGCGACCAGTGCCGGGATGGCCTCACGGCGCCCGTCAAGACCGGGCTGCTACCCAAAGGCAACGAGTTCGAGAAGGTCATGGGGGCCGTCACTGCCCTCATCAAGCGGGCCGGTGGGAGCGCCGCGCCGGCGCCAGCGCCCGGCCCGTCCTGAACTCGCCGCGAGAAATAATACTAATCCCCACTCGCACGTGTTGCGGTAACATACTTTGTTGTCGACACAGAGTAACGTACTTCTTGATGTTCTTTTTTTCTGATCGACCAGGTTTTCTATGCTAGCTATATGTTCATAGTGCTTCTTTTAGTTTACATCATTTATTAGCTTTGTGATCTCTTTTTGTCATTATTGAGACATTGTTTGGTGCTTGCCAATTTGGGACATTTTATTAATGCGTAAATTTTATTTTCCGTGGGATCTCTATTTTTTATTAGATAGAAAAAGAATTGAGCAGAAAATAAAACCTGCCGAAAATATCAAAGAACACATGAAACCTTGTTTTTTTTACATTATTTGTTTTGAGATTGCTTACCACATAATATGTACAACTATTTTCATCCATTTACCTTCCAAAGTCAAAACTTGTAGTGTACGTAATGTTGGTAGCAGATGAGTTCACGCTTTAGGAACATTTCTGATTTCTGGGCGTGGCACCCTGATGGTAGGGGACTGTTTACGGTCAGTTCAGCATATAAGTTCATGGTCACTACAAAAATTCAACGAGAGAATTGGTTGGAAGGAAGAGCGGGTCAGTCGGACACGGAGAGGGAAGCGAATTCGTGGTCTTCGCTTTGGAGCATCGTAGTTCCTTCGAAGGTCTTTGTCTGGAGATTAGCTCGACACTCCTTGCCAACGACGGATGTGCTGAAGCATCGCAACATGGCTGAGCAGGATGCATGCCCACTCTGCGGGTGTGTAGATTCATGGCGCCATGCATTAATATCCTGTACAAACGCCAGATGCACTTGGGCACTCATTGATGACAATCTAGTATCTAAAATGACAGTGAACACTGAATCCAGTGCTAAGAGTTGGCTTTTTGAAATGAATGATGTGTTGGACCAGAAGGAGTTTGCACGGATGGTTATCACATTATGGTCTATATGATATGCGAGACGAAAGGCAATACATGAAGCAATCTTTCAAAGTCCATTATCAGGTTTTCTCTTTTGTCAACTCCTACATAAATGAGCTAGATCAACTTCCGAAAGCTGGGGCTATTAAACCAGCGAGTGTACCTTCCAGTAATGTGCAGCAACGTTGGATACCTCCACCGATTCACACCCAGAAAATCAATTTAGATGGTGCTGTGGCCCGCCATCGACGTGGAGGAGCAGTAGCTGCGATTTGTCGAGACCACTCTGTTAGACTGTGTATATACGTAGCATCTGTATAAACATTATAACATTGTATTGTACCCCTTGGTATCTTTATATAATGAGATAGTCACATCTGTTTAGAGTATCGGGCAGTTTCCCAAATTTCTTGTTTTACATGGTATCAGAGTAGGTTACGATGTCTTCCGCTGCTCCCGCTGCGGCCGCCGGTCCTCGCCCCTACATCGCCGTTCCTCGCCTCTCGGCCTCTCGCGACGGCCTATGGAGCCCTGTCGCCGCCAGGTTCTTCGATCGGATCTGGCACCTCGGGGGACCCTGCCTCGATCGAGATCACTGCGCTGCCGCCCTACAGTGTCGCCGCACCAATGCCCTACGGCGTCGCCCCGCCGTCGCCCTACGGCGTCACTTCTAACTCGTACGACGCCTTCTCGGTGGCCCATGGTGCACCGCCGCCGCCGTCGTCTTCATGGCAGGTGGCGTCGTATGGTGCGCCGCCGCTTCACCAACTCTACGCGGCGCCCCCGCGGCATCCCTGCGGGCCGCCGCCACCACATCCGTCCTACTCCGCGCCGCCACCTCAACCCTATCCAGCACAACATGGGGGCGCGACCCCTTTGCCGCAGCCGCCTTCCGGGTCCGCGGTCGCTCCGCTGCAGCAGTCCTACGGGGCCGCGGCGACTCCACAACTGCAGCCTCACGTGGCAGCGGCCGCCTCGCCCTATGGGGCTCATGTTGCGCCGAACTATGGCGCCCTCGCCGCTGGTCCTCTCGGGTTCTAAGCACCGTACTCGGCACCTGCTGCTCATGCCGAGATGGCTCCGTCGATGGGTCTTTATGCACCACCGACACATGCTCATGCTGATCAGGCCGCGGTGTCGTCGTCGTTCTACTTCTAGCACCTGCTGCCGGTGAAGCTTGCGCCGGATAACTACTTGTCCTGGCGTGCTTAGGTGTTGCCTCTTCTGCGGAGCCGCTACTTGGAGGGCTATGTTGACGGATCCATCCCGTGTCCGCCCCCTCATCATCTGGCGTACCACACATGGGTGGCCCAGGCTCAGGCCATCCTCTCCGCCATCCAGTCTTCGCTCACTCCGAGCGTTTCATCGCTGGTCATCTTTGCCGCTACATCCCGAGAGGCATGGGCGGCGCTTCACACTAGCTTCGCTTCTCAGTCTCAGGGGCGTGCTCATTCTATACGCACCGACACTAGTAGAAAACAGGGCTATGGTCCAGGCCGGCTCAGCCCATTAGTCCCGGTTCAGTGTAGAACCGGGACTAATGTGGGCATTGGTCCCGGTTCGTGAGCCCAGGGGGCCGGCCGGGCCACGTGGGCCATTGGTCCCGGTTCGTCTGGACCTTTTGGTCCCGGTTGGTGGGACGAACCGGGACCAATGGGCCTCGCTCCTGGCCCACCACCATTGGTCCCGGTTGGTGGCCTGAACCGGGACTAAAGGCAAGGCTCCCCTTTAGTCCCGGTTCTTGCCACAAACCGGGACCAATGAGGTGCCTATATATACCCTCGCCCGCGAGCAGAGCACTCCAGTGCTCTGTTTTTCTCTGGCCGGCGAGGGGAGGGGTTTGTGGTGCTCTAGCTCACCTCCTATGCACATGAGGTGTTCGATGGAATGCCCGAGCCACACTACTTAAACTTTCTCCTCTCGAAGCTCGACCTCCAAGCTCCATTTTCCTCGAGATTTGTCTAGATTTAGCGGTCCGTCACGCCCCGTCCCCGTCTTCACCGCCGTCGATCACCCGCGCTGATCTCATCACCGACACCACCGTGGTGAGCCTCTTGTTCTTATCTTCTTTCTGAAAGGAAAAATATTCTTACTTGTCTGTTTAGATAGATACTTGTATCATTTTCTTACATTTATTATTGCATCTTATATAGTGCGATGGTTTTGGTATCCGCCCCCGTCGGCCCTCGTCCTGTCTATGATTCGGATTTGGTATGTATATTATCTTCATAGCTATTGGTTCATTTATTTTTTATGAAAATTATGCCGACCAACGTGACATAGATTTTATTTATCTAGGATGTATGTGAATCGGAAATGCCAACCGACCCTATTGTCGAGAGGTTAAATTTAGTTGAAGAAGAAAACAATTTGTTGAAGGAAAAAATAAAAAAAATTGAGGAGGAGAAGATGATATTGGAGTTGCATGTTGCGGATGTCGTCGATGATCACAAGATCAAGATGGATGCAATGCGCTTGAAGATTAGAAAGATTAGAAAATATGCCATTCATACCGAGGCTTGGTATCATTATGCCGTTGGATCAATTGTTACCTTGGTTGCGATTATGATCGCATTTGTTTTCGCATTGAAATGTTTTACATAGTTTCAATGTATGGTTTAATTAATTAGATGCTCTAGAGAGCTATATGTTGTTAGATGAGAACTATGTATGCACTTTGGTTTTAATGTGATGATGAACTTCTATTAATTTGGACACTTAATTATATATAATGCACGCAGATGAACCGGCAATGGATGTACGGTGACAGACACACCCACGAGTACATTAAGGGCGTGCATGAATTTCTTGATGCGGCTGAGGCAAACAAGCAGAATGGTTTTATGTGTTGTCCATGCGCTGAATGTGGGAATACGAGGTCTTACTCTAACTGGAAAATCCTTCACTCCCACCTGCTTTACAAGGGTTTCATGCCACACTATAATGTTTGGACGAGGCACGGAGAAATAGGGGTTATGATGGAAGATGACGAAGAAGAAGAGTACGATGACAACTATGTGCCCCCTGAATACGGTGATGCTGCAACGGGGGGAGCTGGTGAAGATCAAGAGGAACCAGACGATGTGCCCAATGATGCTGCCACGGGTGAAGCTGCTGAAGATCAAGAGGAACCAGACGATGTGCCCGATGATGATGATCTCCGCCGGGTAATTGTCGATGCAAGGACGCAATGCATTAGTCAAAAGGAGAAGCTGAAGTTCGATCGCATGTTAGAGGATCACAAAAAAGGGTTATACCCCAATTGCGAAGATGGCAACACAAAGCTCGGTACCGTACCTGGAATTGCTGCAGTGGAAGGCAGAGAATGCTGTGGCTGACAAAGGATTTGAGAAGCTTGAAAATATTGAAGAAGAAGCTTTCAAAGGATAACGAATTGCCCGACAGTACATACGCAAAGAAGGTCGTATGCCCTCTAGGATTGGAGGTGGAGAAGATACATGCATGCCCTAATGACTGCATCCTCTACCACGGTGCTACAGGATCGAACGCATGCCCGGTATGCGGTGCATTGCGGTATAAGATCAGACGAGATGACCCTGGTGATGTTGACGGCGAGCCCCTCAGGAAGAGGGTTCCTGCGAAGGTGATGTGGTATGCTCCTATAATACCACGGTTGAAACGTCTGTTCAGAAACGAAGAGCATGCCAAGTTGATGCGATGGCACAGTGAGAACCGAAAGAAAGATGGGAAGTTGAGAGCACCCGCTGACGGGTCGCAGTGGAGAAAAATCGAGAGAAAGTACTGGGATGAGTTTGCAAAGGACCCAAGGAATGTATGGTTTGCTTTAAGCGCGGATGGCATTAATCCTTTCGGGGAGCAGAGCAGCAATCACAGCACCTGGCCCGTGACTCTATGTATGTATAACCTTCCTCCTTGGATGTGCATGAAGCGGAAGTTCATTATGATGCCAGTTCTCATCCAAGGCCCTAAGCAACCCGGCAACGAAATTGATGTGTACCTAAGGCCATTAGTTGAAGAACTTTTACAGCTGTGGAATGGAAACGGTGTACGTACGTGGGATGAGCACAGACAGGAGGAATTTAACCTTAAGGCGTTGCTGTTCGTGACCATCAACGATTGGCCCGCTCTCAGTAACCTTTCAGGACAGACAAACAAAGGATACCACGCATGCACGCACTGTTTAGATGACACTGAAAGTATATACCTGGACAGATGCAGGAAGAATGTGTACCTGGGCCATCGTCGATTTCTTCCGACCAACCATCAATGTCGAAAGAAAGGCAAGCATTTCAAAGGCGAGGCAGATCACCAGAAGAAGCCCGCCATGCGCACCGGTGATCACGTGCTTGCTATGGTCAATGATTTACACTACGTAATCTTTGGAAAGGGTCCGGTGGACTAGCTGTTCCGAATGACGCTGAGGGACACGCACCCATGTGGAAGAAGAAATCTATATTTTGGGACCTACCCTACTGGAAAGACCTAGAGGTCCGCTCCTCAATCGACGTGATGCACGTGACGAAGAACCTTTGCGTGAACCTGCTAGGCTTCTTGGGCGTGTATGGGAAGACAAAAGATACACCCGAGGCACGAGAGGACCTGCAACGTTTGCACGAAAAAGACGGCATGCCTCCGAAGCAGTATAAAGGTCCTGCCAGCTACGCTCTTACGAAAGAAGAGAAAGAAATCTTCTTTGAATGCCTGCTCAGTATGAAGGTCACGACTGGCTTCTCGTCGAATATAAAGGGAATAATAAATATGTCAGAGAAAAAGTTTCAGAACCTAAAGTCTCATGACTGCCACGTGATTATGACACAACTGCTTCCGGTTGCATTGAGGGGGCTTCTACCGGAAAACGTTCGATTAGCCATTGTGAAGCTATGTGCATTCCTCAATGCAATCTCTCAGAAGGTGATCGATCCAGAAATCGTACCAAGGCTAAGGAGTGATGTGGCGCAATGTCTTGTCAGTTTCGAGCTGGTGTTCCCACCATCCTTCTTCAATATCATGACGCACGTCCTAGTTCATCTAGTCGACGAGATTGTCATCCTGGGGCCCGTATTTCTACACAATATGTTCCCCTTTGAGAGGTTCATGGGAGTCCTAAAGAAATATGTCCGTAACCGCGCTAGGCCAGAAGGAAGCATCTCCATGGGCCATCAAACAGAGGATGTTATCGGGTTTTGTGTTGACTTCATTCCTGGCCTTAACAAGATAGGTCTCCCTAAATCGCGGTATGAGGGCAGACTGACTGGAAAAGGCACTCTGGGAATAGACTCAATAATATGCAGGGACGGATATTCTTGGTCTCAAGCACACTACACAGTTCTACAGAACTCTACCTTGGTGACCCCGTATGTCGATGACCACAAGAACAGTCTGCGCTCCAAACACCCGGAGCAGTGCGACGACTGGATTACATGTGAACACATCAGGACTTTCAGCAGTTGGTTGGAAACACGTCTCAGAGGTGACAACACTGTTTGTGATGAGTTGTACTTGTTGTCCAGGGGACCATCTTTGACTGTATTGACTTACAAAGGATACGAGATAAATGGAAATACATTTTACACGATCGCCCAAGATCAAAAGAGCACCAACCAAAACAGCGGTGTCCCCTTTGATGCAGCAACCGAGAGCGGAAAGGACACATATTATGGTTACATAGTGGACATATGGGAACTTGACTACGGACCTGATTTTAAGGTCCCTTTATTTAAGTGCAAATGGGTCAATCTGTTAGGTGGCGGGGTACAGGTAGACCCACAGTACAGAATGACAACAGTGGATCTGAAAAATCTTGGGTACACTGACGAACCGTTCGTCCTAGCCAATGATGTGGCACAGGTTATCTATGTGAAGGACATGTCTACCAAACCGAGAAAAAGAAAAGATAAGGAAGCGAATACATCATACGATGAGCCAAAGCGCCACATAGTTCTTTCAGGAAAAAGGGACATCCTGGGAGTGGACGGCAAGACAGACATGTCTGAAGATTATGAAAAGTTTCATGAAATTCCTCCCTTCAATGTCAAGGCTGACCCAAGCATCCTGATAAACAATGAAGATTATCCATGGTTACGGCACAATAAGCAAATGACACAAGCGAAGAAAAAGTGAAGACTTTCTCCCGCAATAAGCAAATGCTATGTGGGTGAAATTATGATACCATCCCAACTTTCAACATTTTCAGAGTTCATTTGAAATGCTTTCATGTCTTATGGTTCGAAACTTTGATACTTCGAAAGTGATTGTCCATTTTGTACACCAAGTGCATCAAGTTTTTGTCGTAACCCTCTCTACTTTTTGGAACATGCTATGTGGGTGAAATGATGATACCATGCCAACTTTCAACCTTTTCAGAGTTCATTTTGAAATGCTTTCCAATTTTAGAGTCATTTAGCTCAAAGAATGAATTAATAGCAAACAGAATGAACTACAAAACTTTTATGAAAATAAAAACAATCAATTAAAATGTTATGTTATGATCAACTAAAATAAAACTATAATATTCTTCAATAGCAAAAAGAATATAATTTGTGTGACCTAAAATCAAACTATAAGTATTTAATTGTAAGTATAAATAAAAAATAAATAGCAAAGAAGAAAAAAAATTCTAATTTTATAGTAAAGTTATTCATAAACTAGTGATTCACACAAATTTTTAAAAATTCAAATTTAAACTATTTAAAATTTAAAACTAATGGCACTAACAGAAAGTTTATAATTTTTGTGACCTAAAAGCAAAAAGAAATCACTAAAAAACTGTAAGTATTTAGTTTTAAGTAGAAATAAAAAATAAATAGAAAAAATTCTAATTTTATAGTAAAGTTATTCATAAAATAGTGATTCACACAAATTTTTAAAAATTCAAATTTAAACTATTTAAAATTTAAAACTAATGGCACTAACAGAAAGTTTATAATTTTTGTGACCTAAAAGCAAAAAGAAATCACTAAAAAACTGTAAGTATTTTTTAAGTAGAAATAAAAAATAAAAAACCAAAAATGTAGAAAAAAATAAAAAAAAATTGCCACCTATGGCGCCACGGCCTGAATACGACTAGAAACCCTAACATGGGCCAGGATTCAGGCCCGCAGAAGGCCCAATAGGCCCACAGGCAAAGCAGTGTCAATTAGGCCCATAGGCCTGCTGTTCAGAGGAGTTCGAGAGGGAGGAGGCAGCAGAGCTTATAAACTGGTGTTGGGCGCTGTCAACTAGCGATGTGGGACTAAACTTATGGGCGCGGGGCAGCACAAGGGTATTGGTCCCGGTTGGTGGCCCTAACCGGGACTAAAGGTGGCATTGGTCCCGGTTGGTGGCACCAGCCGTGACCATTGCCCCCCTTTAGTCCCGGTTGGTGCCACCAACCGGGACCAATGGGCTTCGCTTCCCGCCCTTTGGGCTGCCGAAAAGAGGCCATTGGTCTCGGTTTGTGGCACCAACCGGGACTAATGCCCCCCTTTAGTCCCGGTTGCTGCCACGAACCGAGACTAAAGCCTCTTCTATATAAGGCCACACTTTGGAATTTTTCATTCTCATCTTGCAGTTGCCGTCCCTGACGTCGCCAGGCTGCCCCGACGCCGCCCCGCCCCCATCGTCGCCGTCGCCCGCGACGCGCGCCGCCACGGCCCGCCCCCGTCGCCGTCGCCCCCGTCCCTGCCCCGCCGCGCCCCGCCCCGTCCCCCCCTCGCCGTCGCCCGCGCCGGCCCCTTGCTCGACGCCCAACGCCCCGGCTACCGTCCCCGTCACCGCGTCCCCGAGCCGGCCGTCCTCGTCGCCGGACTCCAGCCGTCGCCGCCCCCCTCAAAGTGAGCCCCCCTCTCGAGTGCCACTCTTGCGCCGCCCAAGCGCCCTTGCTCCACCCTTGCTCCATGGTCGCCGCCGCCCGAGCGCCCCGGCTCCGCCCCTGCGCCCTTGCTCCGCCCCTGCTCCACCGGCCCCGAGCGCCCGAGGAGAAGTAGAGGAGAGGAGAAGTGGAGCAGCAGCAACGCACTGTCCACTTTTCTGAATTTTTTGGAACAGGAGGAATTTTTTTGTCCATATAGAAGGTGTTTGATGAAATACTAGATGGCTTTGGGCATTTTTGGAATTTTTTAAAAAAATTTGTGGTGAGGTACTGATGCAAGACAAAGGCGATGGAAAAATTTCAGAATTTTTGGAGAGGTTTAGAATAGGTTTTCAACAAGTTATTTGAATCCGATTCAAATTTCATTTGAATGAAATTTGAAAATTTTGAACTATGGATCAGAATATGCTAAATATGTCAAAAAAATTTTTTATATGATGTTTTTTTTCATATATGTATTCATTTTTTTATTTAGGTTGTTAATTAGTAGATATCGATTTTAGGTTAGTGTAGAGGAAAAAGTAAAATAAGGAAAAGGAAGAAAAGAGGAAGAAGGAAGAAGAAGAAGAAGAAAAGGAAGGAGTTTGGAAAGGAAAATAAGAAGAGGAAGGCTTCTTTTTTTTTCTTCGATCTTCTCCTCTATTTTGTTCATGGATATATGCTAAAGAAAACGAGGGGGTGATAGATGATGATGAGGGGTCGAGAGTGGGACGAGAGGTCGAGAGGTGTCGAGGGGAGAAAAAATATGTTATCAGGGACGAGGGTCATCGAGGGGTCGAGAGAGGGATGAGGGGTCGAGAGAACTAAATAAGAAGAAGAAGAGGAGAGGAAGAAGAGGAGAAATAAATAAGAAGAAGAAAAAAGAAGGGGAAGAAGAGGGAGAAGAAGAGGAGAGGAAGAAGAGGAAGTCTTCTCCTCTATTCTTTCTTTTCTTCTTTTTTCTTCTTCTTCTTCCTCTTTATTTTATCGGGAACGAGGGTCGTCGAGAGGTCGAGGAGCGGTAGAGGAGAAACCCTAAATAGAAAGTATCATCGGTATGAGATACATGTACCGTCGGTGTCGGACACTACACCCACATCCCACAAGTGGCGCGGGCTTCGACGCCCACGTCACTTGTGGGACGTGGATGTAGTGTCCGACACCGAAGGCCACATGTATCTTACACCCACGATACTTGCTAGCTATTTAGGGTTTCCTCTACCGAAAAGAAGAGGAGAGATAAATAAGAAGAAAAAAGAAGAAAAAGAAGAGGAGAAGAAGAAAGGAATAGTGGAGAAGAAGAGAAAATAGAATATATTCTATTTTCTCTTTTCTCCACTATTCCTTTCTTCTTCTCCTCTTTTTTTTCTTCTTTTCTTCTTCTTATTCTTCTTCTTCTTCTTATTCTTATTAGCCGGAAGTAGAGAGAGGTTTCCTAGTGTCAAAGTATTGAAGAAATCCATGCCTTCATCATTAGCCGGAAGTAACCAGGGCATGTTGGTACGAAGTTCTGCAAAGTTGTTTTGGAATGGAGTCCCGGATAGAATAATCCGCCTTTTGGTACCAATTCAGCAAAGGCCTTCCAAATAGCGATATTCGGAAGGCTCTTGCTGAACTTTGTACCAAAAGGCGGATTATCCTATCTGGGAGTCCGTTCCAAAACAACTTTGAAGAGCTTCGTACCATCATGCACATGTTACTTTCGCCTAATGATGAAGACATGGTTTTGTTGAATCCTGAGACACTACGCAACCTCCCGACCCCTCGGCGATCCTATCGAACATGAGAGGAAGAAGAGGATAAAAAAAGAAGAGGAAGAAGAAAAAAAAGAGGAGAAGAAAGAATAGAGGAGATCTTCTCCTCTATTCTTTCTTCTCCTCTTATTTTTCTTCTTCTTCCTCTTTTTTTTATCGGGAACGAGGGTCGTCGAGGGACATGTAGTGTCGTCGTTGTCGATATATACCCCCTCCCGATAGCTTACTATGATTAGGTAGCTAGTTCTACGTTTGGCACTAATATATCCATCTGTCATGTTTGAATAATAATTGCCATGTTGTAAATATTTGTAGAAACTATGGACACCGCCCTAGATGAAGCAACAAAAGAAGCATTGTTGAGGGACATAATCGCAGAAGGAAGTGATGCCATCTCGTTGTTTCTCAACGAAACCGATGGTCTGGAAGGAGAGGGTGAACAAGCTGGCTACGGTGACCTAATGCCGGTGCAAGAAGAAGAACATGAGGACGGCTCCGCTGACCGAACCGAGTCCGGCCAGGTATATATATTAGTTAAGCCTATGCTGACTAGCTGATTGATGCATTCATTGTTTTGGTATGTACACATATTAATTAAGTCTTTGTTCTTTTTTCTAGCCCTCCGGATCGAGCACAACTTCGGTAAAGAGACGAGGCCCGAAGAAAAAGTTGAGCTCGGATGAAAAGTTTGAGATCATAGCAATCGCGCCCGACGGCCAACCTATTGAACCCCTCCGGACAAAGAGCACATTTGTTGCTCAGTGCAGGGTTCTGATTAGGGACAAGATCCCGATAAGCATCCAGCAATGGTTTAAGCCGGCTACAGAAGACCCTGAGGTCTCTTATGTCAATGATATGCAGAAAAATGATCTTTGGACTGAGCTGAAGTCAAATTTCACCCTACCGCCTGAGGATAATCCAGAGAACCCAGTTAAAGAGAAATTAATCAAGTCTTTTGCTCTGAAGAGGATGGCAGAACTATTCAGGCGGTGGAAGAAAGAGCTGAATAAGTTTGTCGAAAATAATGAGACACCAGAATTTAAGGGCAGATATGAGAATATCAGAGATCACTGGCCCGCATTTGTGGCCCACAAGACATCGGAAAAGAGTAAGAAGATGTCGGCGACAAACAAGCAAAATGCTGCGAAGAAGAAGCTTCACCATCGCACGGGGTCAGGTGGCTACCTCGTAGCCCGGCCTAAGTGGTCCAAGACTGAGAATGATCTGGTTCATAAAGGGATCGAACCAGAGACAATTAACTGGCCAGACCGTTGCCGGACTTGGTTCTTCGGGGCTGGCGGAACACTAGACCCTGTAACAGGGAAGTGCATTTGGACGAACGATCAAATGGACATACTAGTCAGTAAGCTTAAGCAGTATATCGAAGCAGCGCAGGAAGGGACGTTCTTTCCAGACAGAGAGGACGACGAGCTCACAATGGCCCTCGGGAATCCTGAGCACCCTGGACGGACACGAGGCACGCCAGGCTCCATTCCGTGGAAGGTTGGGTTTCCGGACGCAGGCGCTTACAAATCCCATGAGAGGAGGAAAAAAGTGCAGCAGACCCAAATGCAGGCGCTGCAAGCAAGGGTAGACGCGATAGAGGAATGAGAAGCAAATCGCAGCAAACGTACTGCCGAAGCCTCCCCCGAAGCTACCCCGCCATCTCAGCGCAGAAGCAGCGTGGCTTCCACCGAGCTGCTTCAGCCGGAGCATGCCTTGACGGCTCCTGCCAGCTATCCCGTGGATGCTATAACGGAGTCTCAAAATTGCCACCTTATGACGCAATGGATGAATTTGAAGGTCAAGGCGGCTGTTGGCTCTGTTTTTCCTACTGAACCCGGCGCAACTTTTCACTGCCGGCCGATTCCAGAAGGATATGCTAGGGTGATGGTGGATGAGATAACGGAGGGATTTGAGGACCTCCAGCTTGACCACCCTACCGGTGAAGGGGAGACTCGGCTGGGGTCTGCTCTGAAGACTCCATGCCTATGGCGGAAGGAGCTCAT